>NW_024705672.1:0-28415 GCF_018977255.1 Callorhinchus milii | reverse complement strand
TGGGAGCTGCAGCTGAGGGGTCGGGTGGCTAGATATCAGGTCTTGAACTGTTAATTGTATCCCAGGTTGTCATTGATAAGTTTCTAGGAACCTCATTCAAGGAGTTTAAATGACAGAAAACATGTATTTCTCAAAAACTATGAAGTGTTAACATCACGTTACAGGTCGCACATGCAAATCTGGTGGCATTGCTACAAGCTACCCACACACCAGGCTCCCTGGCACGGCACTGGGTAAACACTGCCACACCCAGACCTGGTGACAGACACGGTTCAGTACTCTGAAGATAGCCACGCAGGGGCCAGGCCTGGCTGTGGCCTGCCCGAGCCCTAAGCTCAGGCGGCCACTGTTCATCATCTGTGTTGCCGGCAACTTCACGAAAAAACTTTGAACTAATTTTTGTAAAGTAGCAGCTGTCAAGAGTCCAGGGAATTGGGCTTTAACTGTCCAGCAGCTTCAGGATGCTTTCCCTCTCCTTCAGCGCTTTCCATGCGTGGTCCTTCTCTTTCTTGGTGGGCGTGCGTTTCTTTTGCCGGGCGGCCATGATCTTTCGGAAGGCATCCATGACCTCATTGTCCGCAATCCTCACTCGCTGTCGCAGCTCCTGTCTCTTCAGCTCCTCTTTGCCAACTCTGGATCAGAATAAGGTCGGCATTGTCATTTGGGCAACCTCTGAGCTGCAGTGCCCCCGCAATGTGACTGTGATCCGGGGATTGTAGACACCCTTCCCCTCCCTGGAGCCTGAGGTCATGCAACAACCTGATCACCACCGCTTTCAGGTTTCAGCCTCTAAACGAGTCCACTGCACTCAATGACCACATGACCTGAAAATCTGCTGCAAACGACCAAACATTTTCACTGATGCCCGCCTGCCCATTCTCCCCCACCCCGTGTTTGCCTTGCTTTGTTCTGCACTGTTACCCGTAACACGCAAGTGAGCCCGGCATGGTGACACTACCTGTGGAGTCCTGTAGCTCAGTGGTTAGAGCACTCGCTTTGCAAGTGAGAGACCTGGGTTCAATTCCAGGCAGAGGGCGAAACCTTGGGCAAGTTTCCTTACTCCACACACCTAATAATAATCCCTCCAAAACAAAACAGTAATAAATTGGGACATGTTCAATCCACGATTGTTTGTAGAACACTGCTGTATGCAATTGGCTGCCATGTTTGGCCCCCAAATATAGTCAATTCACTTTACAGGATATTCTGTGAAGCGCTTTGAGACGTCGAGAAGACGTGAAAAGCGCTATATCAAATGCAAGGATTATTATTACCTGAGCAGCTCCTGTTTCTTTCCCCGATTGTGCGCACTGAGTGCTTTCAGCTCTGCCTGTCGCTTGCGGAGTTCGGCCAGAACCTCATCTTCAGAGTCCTCAGCTGGACGGTCCTCGGAGTCCAGCAACCCCTGAGCAATCAGCTCTTCCTTAATCCGTGCTTCCAGAGACTTTGTGTGAGGAGCACTGCAACAGGCAAACCAGCACATCACGACAGGCAGTGGGTGAAGAGAGGGTCAGTCTGTGGGCAGGGAGAAGGGCAGAGAGAGGGGCAGGCAGCAGGCACTTACCTGAAGGACTTGTTCTGACTCCGTGGGGAAGTACCAGCACCCTCAGGCCCAGTGTCTTTCCCAGTAAGCTCCGGGATGGGCGAGTCCTCCATTGGAGATATAATATTCTCCTGGAATGTAGAGAAACAAAAAGCCGCGAAGGAGCAAGTGAGCAGGTGCAGCAACAGCAGCTACAACAGCACCTGGGAAATATATCACTGGTACAATGAGATTCACAAATATATGGCTGTAAATTAATTGATGAATTGGCAGGGACTCGCACCCAGAAGCTGGGTATGCGCAGGCCTCACCTCCACTAGAGCCTGAAGCAATCGCTGGGTGAGGGGTCCGAAGGGGCATCCATCCTCGGGCTGCTCGTGCTGCTCCTTCTTCAGCAATGCGTCCACATCTGTCAGGAGGAATACACACATATGCACAGGGCGTCACTGCACACACACATACAGGGCCTCACTGCACACACACAGGGCCTCACTACACACACACACACAGGACCTCACTGCACACATACACACACACATAGAGCTTCACAGCACAAACACGCAGTCCCTGATGCACGTGCGCAAAATGGACCTCACTGCGCACACGGGCCCTCAATTGCACACAATACACACCCAGGGCCTCACTGCACACACACACACGGCCTCACTGCATACACAAACACACACAAACAGGGGCCTCACACACATACACACAGACTCACTGCACACACACATAGGGCCTCACTGCATACAAGACACAGGGCCTCACTGCACACACCCACACACACACATAGGGCCTCACTGCACACACACACACAGGCCCTGACTACACGGACACACACAGGGACTCACTGCATACACACACAGGGCCTAACTGACACACACATGCACAGGGCCTCACTACACACACACACACCGGGCCTCACTACACACACACACAGGGCCTAACTGCACACACACAGGGCCTCACTGCGTGCACCCACACACACGGGCCTTCACTGCACACATACACACACAGAGCCTCACTGCACACACACACACAGGGCCTCACTGCACACACACACACACACAAGACCTCACTGCACACATACACAGGACCTCACTGCACACACACACACACATGCACACACGCAAGGCTTCACTGCACACACACACACACAACAAGAAGATTGCATTTATAGAGCGCCTTTCACGTTGGGAGGACGTCCCAAGGCGCTGGACAGTTGGGTCACACACAGGGTCTCACTGCACACACACAGGGCCTAACTGCACACAGACAGGGCCTAACTGCACACACACACACACACACACACACACAGGGCCTAACTGCACACACACACAGGGCCTAACTGCACATACATGCACATGGCCTCACTACATACACAAACACGTGCATAGGGCCTCAATGCACAAACACACACACACACAGGGCCTCACTGCACACATGGGCCCTCACTGCACACATACACACAGGGCCTCACTGCACACTCACGCATACAGAGCCTCACTGCACATACATGGCCTCAGTGCACACACAAAGCTTCTCTGCACACACACACACATAGGGTCTCACTGCACACACACACATATACACACACAGGTCCTCACTTCACACACAGGTCCTAACTGTATACACACACACACAGGTCCACACTGCGCACACACACACACACAACGTCACTGCACACACACACACATACATACGCACACAGAGGGCCTCACCGCATACTGCAGGCTGATATAAAACAAACAGAACAGATAATGGGAGCTATTTATTTTCAGAGGGCAATTACCCTATGGACCGAGCGCTGTCCAAACCAAGCTGAGTACAGGATTCCGCTGTGCTGGGACATAGGCTGGATACAGCTGACAGCTGCAGGGCATCAAATAGCCCCTTAGGTGCAGTATAGGCTGTATGGTATCTCCAATGTTACATGTTCCTCGGGCGGGGGTTGCGTGGTGGGGAAGGAGGTAAGCAGGGTCTTTTAAGAGTTGATCTGGCTCCAAGGTGATGTTTGGCAATATCTCGGTCATCCAATTCTTGAGCCAGACGGGTCTGTAATATTCCAGGGCCTGGATCATCAGCAGGACTTTGAAGGGTAGATTAGTCACTGGGGGCAGGGAATCCTCCCACTCAGCTCCTGTTAACCCTGCAAGTAGTTAACATGGTCCCAGCTGGACATGGAGAAGGAAGTTTGCTGGACAGTGCTCTCAAGCTGTGTGGCTTCAGCTGGTTAGACACCAGCAGTTACCCCAACAGGAATAATTTCTGAAACCTTACCCCACACCCACTCCCCACCCACTACCTTTAGAGTCCAGTTCAGCTAAAGTTCCCAGCATGGCTTTCTTCTTGTCAGCAGCCGCTGCACGCGCTCCCTCCTTCTGCTCATCCTGCAGGTCCTCTTGTGCCCAGCGCTGAGAGTAGTGCTTCCCCAGTGGTGGGATCTGGCAAGAAGGAAATCTGTGAACTGTGACTGACTGGAGCCAATTCATACACCCAGCTCTGCCCCCAGTCACCCAGCATCATTCTTCCGCGACTGAATCTCCGTGCTCTAACAGGAGACACTCAGTTGGTGAAACTCTCAAGACTTTGCCGTCGGCTTGAGCTTACAGCCAGGCTCACTCCAGAGCAATTCTGGGGTGGGCTGCATTGTCAGAGGTGCCACCCTTCAGATGAGACATTAAAGTTAACACTAAAGGTGACACAATGGAAAAGAAGCATTGCAAAAGTGTGCAAAATAGCTTCAGAACAGTTACTGCACTTCACAGTAATTACTGAAAAGCCCATTGTGACATTTCAAAGAAATAAGCTGCATAAAAATACAAGTTCTTTCTTACCAATCTCTGCACAATACCTAGTTTCTCACTGATGTACACTTCTTCATAATTAGAAACAGAATAGAACATGTTGCTACATTGGGAGAATGAGCAAATTGTGAAAATAATTGTCCACGACTTCAGAACACTGAGAGACTGGAGGGATAGGCAGACAAGTGGCACATATAGTTTAATGTGACATTGTGAACTGCTACATTTCAGGAAGTACAGGGTGTACTTAGATAAATCAGGGAGTGGAGGAGCAGAGGGATCTGAGGGGACAAATCTACAGATCACTAAAAGTGGGACGGCAGGTGCAGAAAGTTATCAAGAACGGAGTCTGGGAGTTTTAAACTGGGGTAAGCAGGTTATAGGATTACCTTGTAATAATCCGCTTCATCCTCAGGGGGTTTCAGCAGCTCCTCCAGGACACGGATCTCCTCATTCGTGATGTCAGCACAATACGGCTCCACCGAAGCCCAGAACCTGCAAACAGGTTTTAGCTGATCTCAGTTTGGACCTTTCAAGTGGCCTAGGTTTGGAGGCGAAATTCATCAGGGTTTCCCTTTCTGATTACTGCACCCTGACCCTCTGGAACTCTGGTCTCAATCCCTGTCATGCCACCTCTTTCTCACCTTTAAATCGCACACTTTTCGACCGTGCCTTCGGTGACCTCCCCTTTCTCCTGGCTCGGGTTAAACTTTGCCATCGTTCAATGCTCTAAACCGCTTCCTCTCGTGAAGAGCACGATCTAAATGCAAGTTGTTGTTGCTGTTGTACTATCCAGCTGTGACCCAACTGTCCAGCGCCTTGGGACGTCCTCCCGACGTGAAAGGCGCTCTATAAATGGAATCTTGTTCTTGTTGTATCCAATCCCCAAGGGCAGGGATTCTGAAAGCATCAAATCAAATGGGCTGACTCAATCCTGTGATCTCTGCTGCGAAGTGAGCTGGACACTCACCGTTGAGGCTTGTATCCTATGAAGTGCTTCAGACTTTCACATCCTCCCAATGTGAAAAGCAATGTATAAATGTAGATTTGTATTATATTAAACCTATCAGCTGGTCACAGAGCTACTGAGGTAGAGAGTGGATGTACAGAACACAAACCCTACCTGTTCGGGGCATCATTCTTTGGGATCCTAGGAACGTCCAAAGGATCATCTGTGAATTCATACTCCTGGATTTTGGGCTGCAGATTTTTGGATTTGGGCCGGCCGGGGCCAGGGCCGCTACCATGGCTGCCTTTCCCATCCATTTTCTGTTTCTTGGGTTTGCCGTGTTTCTGTGGTGGTCCGTGCTCCTGCTCCTTCCCAAATTTTATTAACCGCTTGTCTCCCTTTTTATCCTGCCAGTCTGTGAGGATCTGAAATAAATAGACTGAAAATCCTCAAAAGGAAAGAAATCTTCGCAATTATCCAAGGTTTTGTGAGGACAATGAAAGGTTCTGTCACTGTCTGGAGAATGGATAGTGAGGAGCACCGCTTGGACATTAAATGTACATCTCAAGTTGCTTCTGGGGCAGAAGTTCAAGCTCACATCTGGGCTTTGAGCTCAGACCTGGCTGACACTCCAGAGCAGTGCGGGGGGGGTGGGGTGTTAGGGTTAGGGTTATGTTATCAATAAATTAATAAATAATCCTTACATTTAAATTCTGTTTTTCATGTCAATAAACTGTAAATTCTGGGTAAATGTACAGACAATTCGCATACAGCAAATCCCCCAAAACAGTAATGAAGTGAATGACTAATTTTATCCGGGCTGCACCGAGGCTGGACTGGAGACTGAGGTGAAAAACTCCCTTCTCCAGTATTTATTCAAACAGTGCATCATTCTTCGGATCTTTAACATCCACTGAACAGCCAGACCTTGATTTTATTGTCTTATCTGAAGGCCAGCACCTCCTCCCACACTGGAGTTTTCAGCATGGATAATGTGAATTTACAACCTTTGGAATCAGACTCAAAAGTGCTACTGAGCCAGGCTGACTAAATGGTAAAGGTTACAAACAATGACTGAAAATGGTACCGAGTAGATAATCACACTGCTAGGTGCACAGCAAGGCAACCTCAAATCAAGAGATTACAGCAGATCCTGAACTGAGTGATGAGATATATTGTCTGCTCATCCAATCTGCCTGAAATCTCCCATCTACGATCAACAGAGGAAATGCTCTGGTGCAGGAAGCAATACCTACACAGAGCACAGAATAATCGTTCCTATCTACACTGATAGAGCAAGAAGGGCAGAACACACCACAATATATCAGTAAAACCATCCTGTCAGCAGCATCACTGTTCAGTCTAGCCTCACACTAAACTCACACTCCTGCCCCATGTTCCATGCCAGCTGGCTGACCATGCCACGCTGCCCCCCTCCCCTGCTCTTAGTCTCAGCGTGCGCATTTTGCCGGCCGGCTGTCACCGACCCGAGCTGCTTCTCCCAAAAATGCTACCACCCCTGTGCCCTACCCTCCATTACTCCTGCTCAACCCTTCTCTCTCACCACCCCCCCCCCCCGCCTCCTATCCCTGCTCGATCGTCCCATAGCCTTCCTCTGCTCCAGGCTGCGAATCCTCCTTCGCACCCACCGTGGCAGATACCACTGGCTGTCCAACAACCGCCACCCTGACTGCCCCATCCTCCACCTCCGCCGCAAGGCCCCTCAGACCCTGAGGGCCAATTAGTTTCCTCCCTTATCCACATTCTCACCCTCCGTGTCAATCCTCCCCCTACCCTCCCTCCTTCTCACCCATTCCTCCACCGCCAGCTTCACCTCCCTTCCACATCGACCTACAAAATATCCGTTCCTTTTTCCAGCAAAACACTCACTGTCCAAGACCTCATTGTCAACGAAAACATCGACATCCTCGGCCTCACCGAAACCTGGGTCACCCCAGGCGACACCTTCTCCCTGACCGAGGCCACACACCCAACTACACCTTCCACCATACCCCACAACCTAACCACCATGGTGGGCGGTGTGGCTCTAATCTCCTGCTCCGCATTCGGCCTATCCCCTTCCTCCTCTGGAACTTCCCCTCCTTTGAGCACCTTACCATCTACCGTCCCTCCAACCTATCCCTCAAAATCCTCCTGGTCTATTGACCCCCCCAAACCCTCCCTCACCCTCCTCCCCGACATCTCCACTCTGTCTTCCCTCTCCCTCTGCCCCGAACACTTTCTCATCCTAGGCAACTTCAACCTGCACTTCATCCCCTCCTGCTCTATCTCCACTAACTTCCTCTCTCTCCTTTCCTCTCACAACCTCTCCCTTCACATCCACGCTACCAACGTCCATGGCCACGCGCTTGACCTGGTGATTACCTGGGGCCTCAGCATCTCGGACCTCACCATCACAGACAAAGTCATCTCGGACTATTACTTCATCTCCCTTAACTCCTCAATCCCTCTCCCTACCACCACCCAGCCTACCTCCATCTCATACCGCCCCTGGAAAAAAATCTCCCCCTCCACTTCCTCTCCGCTGCCTTGGAGTCATCAGAACTCCACCCACTCTGGGCTTCCTCCCGCAATGACCCATCCTCCTCGGTCACTCTCCTCCACAATTCCCTCTCCACCACTCTCGATGGCCTTGCTTCCATCACTTCCCAAACCGTCTCCTTCTCACGGAAGTCACCCTGGTACATCAACCACCTCTGCTCCCTCAAGGCACAGGTGGCGAATGCACCTGGCTCAAATCTAACTTACCAGTCCATCAGCAGATCGGTCTGGACCTTAGCAAAACTTACTGCTCTGCCCTCGCCTCCGCTAAATCGTCCTTCTACTCCAAGACAATCTCGGAGGTGAAGGACATGCCCAGGTTCCGCTTCTCCATCACTCTCTGAAGCCTCCCCCATCCTCTCCTCCAGCGCCAACTGCAAGGAGATGCTTGACTTCCTCAAAAACAAAGTCAAGGAGATCTGCTCAACTGTGTCTGTCCTTCCGACTACTACACCTTCCCCATCTCCCCCTCCCACCACGGCCCCTACCCACCCCTCCCTGTACACTTTCAAAACTGTCTTCCCCTCCTCTCTCACCATAACCATAAACCACATGAAGCTGACCACCTGCTCCCTCGACCCCATCCCTACCCATCACCTTACCTCTCACCTCCACCTCCTTGTCCCCATACTCACAGATGTCATAATCCTCTCCTTGTCTACTGGCACTGTTCCCACCCCTTTAAAAACGGCTGTCATCACTCCCATCCTTAAAAAAAAACCCTCCCTGGACCCATCCCTGCACTCAAATTACCACCCCATCATTAACCTCCCTTTCCTTTCCAAAGTCCTGGAACAAATTGTTGCTTCCCAGCTTCACTCCTTCCTCTCTCGCCACTTCCTTCACAAACCGCTCCAATCGGGTTTCCTTGCTGCCCCCAGCACAGAAACAGTTTTGGTCAAAGTGACAAATTACATTTTGTCCATCTGCGACCAGGGTTTCCTCTGCTTCCTCATCCTTCTTGACCTCTCTGTTGCCTTCGATACCATTGACAACTCTATCCTCCATCTCACCTCAACCTTCATGGTTCTGTGCTTGAATGGTTCAGATACTACCTCTCACACCGTCTCCACTTCTTCTCCACAAACAGCTTCTCCTCTAGCCCCCGCACCGTCGTGTGTGGAGCTCATCAGGGCTCTGTCCTTGGTCTGCTCCTTTTCAATATCTATATGCACCCTCTTGGTGACATCATCCGCAGACATGGGGTCAACTTCCAAATCAACAACAACAACAAGATTCCATTTATAGAGCGCCTTTCACGTCGGGAGGACGTCCCAAGGCGCTGTACAGTTGGGTCAGGACCCGAGCAGGGGGGAAATGGTCAGGGTGAGGGAAGGGAGGGAGCGAGGAGGGGGTAGAGAGTCGAGAGGGGAGCTGAAGGCACGGTCAAAGAGAAAGGTCTTGAGACCGGCCTTGAAGGAGGAAAGGGGATGACACCCAACTCTATGATACAACCCAGATGGTACAATCTTAAAGGGGATAAAGGAACAGAGAGTCCTGGGAAGTCATATAAGTGAATCTTTGAAGGTGACAGGACAGGTAGATAAAACTGTTAAAAAAGCATACGGGAAACTAGGCTTTAT
The DNA here is from genome assembly GCF_018977255.1 of Callorhinchus milii. NCBI lineage: Eukaryota > Metazoa > Chordata > Chondrichthyes > Chimaeriformes > Callorhinchidae > Callorhinchus > Callorhinchus milii. Next base: position 18,971 of record NW_024705672.1, on the reverse strand, counting down.
AAATAGGGGCATAGAATACAAAACTCAGGAAATTATGATGAACCTTTATAAAACACTGGTTAGGCCTCAGCTAAGAGTACTGTGTTCAGTTCTGGGCCCCACACTTTAAGAAAGATGTCAAGGCAAAGGAGATTTACCAGGATGGTACCAGGAATGAGCGACTACAGTTATCAGGAGAGGCTGGAGAAGCTGGGATTATTCTCCTTGGAGCAGAGAAGGTTAAGAGGAGACTTAATAGAAGTTTTGAAAATTATGAGGGCATTCAATAGAGTGAACAAGGAGAAACTATTTCCACTGACGGGTGGATCGGTAAACCGAGGGCACCGATTTAAAATAGTTGTTAAAAGAAACAGAGGGGAGGCGAGGAGAAATGTTTTCACACAGTGAGTTGTTCGAATCTGGAACGCATTGCCTAAAAGGGTACTGGAAGCCGATTTGATAACAACTTTTAAGAGAGAAGCAGATAATTATTTTGGGAGGACTATGGGAGTTTGCAGAGCTATGGGGAGAGAGCAGAGGAGTGGGACTGAATTGGAAGCTCTTTTCAAAGAGCCGGCACAGACACGATGGGCTGAATGGCCTCCTTCTGTGCTGTATAATTCTACGATTCTATCTCTCTGCCCCCACCCTCGACTCCAGGACCACTGCTCTCCTGCCAGAATGTCTGTCAGACATCAAGTCCTGGATGAGAGGTAACTTTCTACAGCTGAACATCAACAAGTCCGAGGCCCTCCTGGTTGGCTCCCGTTAGCACCTCCAAACCTCAGGCACTGACAGCATTATACATGCATTCATGCGCCGAGACCCTCATACACACAGTCAAAACACCCAGGCTCGATTACGCAAACTCACTGCTTGTCGGTCTCCCCACATCCTTCCTCCAGAGGTTGCAGATCATCCAGAACTCTGCAGTCTGTGTCCTCTCCTGCACAGGCTCTGCGACTCATTCACCCCCATCCTCGCCCAACTCCACTGGCTTCCCATTCCACAGATGATACAGTTCAAGATCCTGGTCCTCACTTTCAAAGCCCTCCATGGCCTTACCATATCTCTGCTACCTCCTAATGCCCTACCAATCTGCCTGCTCCCTCCACTCAGCAGGTTCCAGCCGGCTTAACGTCCTCCACCACGCCCGCCCCACAATTGGCAGGCAGGCCTTCAACCACTCTGAACCCCACCCTCTGGAACTCCATCCTGCAGGCCTTCCACCTCGTCCTCTCCTTTGCCTCTTTCAAGACCTGTCTCAAGACCCTTCTCTTCTACCGTGCCTTCGGTCACCCTCCTCGATCTCGAACCCCAGCTCGGTCCGAAGCACTAATTGTTCAGCACCTTGGGACATCTTTCTGACCTCCTGACGTGAAAGACGCAATACAAATGTAATTTTGTTGTTGTTACTGTTTTCGTCCACTATTGCACTTTACAATATATCCTGAATTAGCACTGAGACAATAGGGAAATAATGAAAAAGAGAAAAAGATTACCAACAATCCACCAGGTAAACTGGTCATTCACTAAGTTGCTGATTGTGGTAACTTGTGTGAAATTGGCCTCAACTACAAATAGTCAGTACACCTGACAGAAAATCCACACTGTAATTGGTGCTGTATCAAATATAAAGATACACGAAAAAAAGATGTTGTCAAGCAGTGGGTTAGTAGCTTTGCTGCAAGTACCTATTGTGGTTAAGACAACAGGGCCAGTTTGTACCTGAGTCTCTGCCTCCAGGATGCGGAGTCTCCGACTGGCTGAGGACAGCAGTGTCTCCAGCTCCAGCTGCAATGTGTCCAGCTCCTCAATCCCAATCCCATCGTCCTCCGAACGAGACAGCACGGCAGCGTATCGGGGGCACATCTTCACATGATCCACAGGTTTAAAGTCATGGAACTGCAGCGGGCAGTCTTTCAGCTCGCTCATTCTTACAGTCTGGATCCTTCCTTCCCAAACCTGCCAAGAGCACCAGAGGTGAAAGGTCAGATGTGGTGCAATTGCCATTTGTCCCATGAGTGGCTTTAGGTGGGACTGAAAGAAACAGAGTGACAAGATGCTCTTTCAATCCCACCTAAAGCCAGATCTTGAACAACTTGCATTTATATAGCGAATGCCCCTCACACATGGTAGCGGCCAGAATGCTTGACAGTAGTGGTGCACAATGCAGAGGTGGGGGGAGGTGACCTTAGGTTGAAGAGGAAGCTCCTCAGGTGTGACCTAAAGATGGGGAAGGATGGACAAGGCAGAGGGATAGAGGGAGAGAGCTCCAGTTTTAGATTGGACATCTGACCCCTCTGTCACTTTCAATCCCACCTGAAGTCCGATCTCTTGGGATGTGCGTCAGGTGCCAAGTCCTGCGCTCGGAGCGGGATCCCGTCCCTGCAGTTAGCCAACACTCTGTGTAAACCCAGGTTCCTGTAGACACAGCCCCAAACTCCCTGTGCCGCCTCCTTATCTGTCTGCAAGCAAAACAGTCACTACACTTTACAGCACTCTGGGACGCTACCCTGCGTGAGAGGATTCTTAAATACAAGTTGTTGTTGTGACAGCGAGGTTTTGCGCGGCGCAGTGGCCTACACGGCTACGGGGACACATGTCAAATGTCCAATTGTAAAATATATAAAATATAATAAATCTGAAATGTGAGATGATTATTACTGGTGGTGAGCAGCAGTGTGTGTGTGGGGGCCCGGGGCCTCAGGCCGGGCGGGCGGGCGGGCGGGCGGGGACCCGGGCTGCCCTGCCCGCCCCCAGGCCCGGGCTCTCCTGACCGCGGGGAAGCAGCGCTCAATTACGAGCGATCGTCGGTACCAGAGGCTCCACCCGGACACACAACCCCAGGCCGCAGCGAGAGCGCGCGCGCGCGGGTGTCTGGCAGGAGGCGGGGGCGCGCACTGTAACCCGGGCGCGCGCGCACTCATTTCCGCTTCCGCCCCAGAGACCGACACAGAGCAGCGCGGGACACAGAGATGGTAGGAGCCGCGCCCTAAGTTATGAGCGGGGCCCAGGCTCGTATCTGAGGCCTGGGCCTCGGGCGGGATTGACTTCCCACCTGCCACCCTCGGCCCTGTCCCCAGCGTTGTCTGTCTGTGTGTGGATGGGGGTGTGGGTGTGTGGGTGGGTGTGTGGGTGGGTGTGTGGATGGGTGTGTGTGTGTGTGGGTGGTGTGGTGGGTGGGTGGGTGTGGGTGGGTGTGTGGGTGGGTGGGTGTGGGGGTGTGGGTGGGTGTGGGGGTGTGGGTGGGTGTGTGTGTGGGTGGATGGGTGTGTGTGGATGGGTGTAGGTGGATGGGTGTGTGGGTGGGTGTGTGGGTGGGTGTGTGGATGGGTGGGGGGTGGGGGGTGGGTGGGTGGGTGTGGGTGGGTGAGCGCGGGCGGCCCCAGTGTGATGATCCCCTTTAAAGTTCTTCCGCAGCCTCTGGCGCCGCCTCATCTCCCCGTGGGCCAGAGCTTCAGGGTACTGAGTGTGAGTACAGTGCGGGTCGGGAGGAGAAGTGGTAGATATGAAGGGGAGTCGTTGGGACAAGGGTCAGTGAAACCAGGAAAGGACAGAACCGTGAAGGTGGAGCTGAGAGGAAAGGTGGTGGAGCAGCTCAGAATGGTCACAGTGTCAAAGGTAGCAAAAAGGTCAAGGACGAGGAGGCAGAGAGCCCTGGTCACAGATGGAGAGAATGTTGTTGGTGACTTTGACCAGGACACTCTTGGCACACTTTGACCGGGCCTGAGTGTAAGCACAAAGGAAGTGGATTAGGGTCTCAACAGCCCAAGGGAGGGAGAGGCAGAGACAGGAGGAGTGGGAAAGCTGGTCAGGTTAAAGCACTGATGTGAGGTTTAAAGGTGGCATGTGCATCTAAGTACAACAACAACAACAACTTGCCCAGAGACCAACACAGAGCAGGGTAGCATCTCAGAGTGCTTAACAGTGGCGGCACCTGGCTTTGAGCCGGGGTGGGGGAGGGGAAGGTGGCCATAAGCACGGTCGAAGAGGAAGGTTTTCAGGCGGGACTTGAAAAATGGAAGAGAGGGGGCAAGCGGAGGGATTGAGGGAGAGTGTTCCAGAGTTTCGGGGTTTAATGGCTGAAAGCGTGACCTCCAATGGTGGGGCAGAGGGTGTGAGGGCTGAGCAGGAGGCCAGTGCCAGTTGAGCAGAAGCGCTGGGTGGTGGAGTGAGGCGGTCAGAAAACTAGGGAGGTGCCAGAGAGAGTGAAGGGATTTGAACACAAGCATGAGGATCTTGAAGTCAATTTGATGTTAGTGCCTGAGGTATGGAGACGCTTACGGGAGCTAAACAGGAGGGCCTTGGTCTTGTCAATATTTGACTAGAGAAAGTTAGCTCTCATCCAGGATTTGATGTCTGACAGACAATTAGTTAGGACAGCAGTGGTCCTGGCTTTGAGAGTTGAGGCAGAGAGAGAGTTGGGTGTCACCTGCCTACATGTGGAAGTTAAACCTGTGCCTGCGGAGACATCGCCGAGTAGGAGCATGTAGATATTAAAGAGGATGGGACCGAGGATAGTGACCTGAGGAACGCCGCATGGTGCGGGCGGCAGTGGGAGGAGAAATGGCAGATATGAAGTGGAGTCTTTGGGTAGGGTCAGAGTGAAACCAAGTAAGGACAGAACTGTGAAGTTGGAGCTGAGAGGAGAGGCGGTGGAGAAGGACAGAATGGGTCAACAGTGTTGAAGGCAACAGAGAGGTCAGGATGAGGAGGCAGAGAGCCCTGGTCACAGATGGAGAGAACGTTGTTGGTGACTTTGACCAAGGCAGTCTCAGTACTGTGGGCAGTTTGGCAGCTGGATTGGAAGGGTTTGTGCAGGGAGAGGAAAGCGAAGCTCAAGCAATGAATTCCAGTACCGTGGAGAAGAAAGGCACGTTGGACGGTTGTTAGGGAACAGGGATGGGTCAAGGGAAGGTTTTTTAAGGAAGGGGTAATGACACTTGTTTTGATGGGGGTGGGAACTGCCAGTGGACAGAGAGAGGTTGATGTTGTCTATGGAGTGGGGGGTTGCTCTGGCCAGCTCATCAGGCTTGTGCTGTTTTAATTTCTGTTCCGGTTTCTCTGCTGATCTTCAGGCAGGAGATTGAGATGATCTGGCCATTGACCACACTGGGAATGTTGTTAGGCCAGGGTCGAGGGATATTGATTGCCTTGGAGGAAGGAGGATTCCACTGGGTTGAGCTTTCAGCACTTTACAGGGAGGGGAGAGTCCAGTCACCAGCTCTGTGTGCTGTTCACCGATGAGAGTTTATAGGAAGATGCCTGATGTTTGCTGCTTTTTCTGTTCCTGCAGACAGCCACACTGCGTCCCTACCTGAACGCGGTCCGCGCCACCCTGCAGGCTGCGCTCTGCCTAGAGAATTTCTCCTCACAGGTTGTGGAGCGGCACAACAAGCCCGAGGTGGAGGTCAGGTGAGAGAATGGCATAGGGGAGGGGGGATTGGGACTTTATTGTATTTGAGTGTGGGTCATGTCTGTGATCAGTGACAATGCACTAGGAAAGGGAATAGACAAAGGGAGAATTGTTAAAGTTATGGCTCATTGAAGAAACAGGTTGAAACTGAAGTGGAAAGACTGGATAGAGGGTATTCTGGAATAATACTGAGGGTCTTGGTCACCCAGCCCCTGGGAGCTCTGTTCGGTGAAAATTCTTTACGCAGAGGTGGAAGAGAGGGTGGTACGTCAAGATGCTGTGACAGAGACTGAAATACACCTGCAGCTCAAGGTTTCGTCATAAGGACTCTGAGCAGAGAGTGACTGAGCTGGGGTGAGAATCAAAATATACTCCGCCTGACCTTCTGGCATCTGGCTGTGGAGTTTCAGTGCACAGTGTGGACAGTGAGCACAGCACAGACACACAAGTTTGTGCTCTTGAGAGCCTAGAAATTGTTAGCCCACATTCATCAGTGAGGGAGCAGCAACGCCTTCTGCTTACTGTGTAACTGACCTCCTTGTCCATTACTAGGAGCAGTAAAGAGTTGCTCCTACAGCCTGTGATCATCAGTAGGAATGAGAAGGAGAAGGTTCTGATCGAGGGCTCAATAAACTCTGTGCGAGTCAGCATTGCAATCAAGCAGGTCAGTATTCCGCTGTGTTGGGTATTTCTACTATCCTATGACTGGAGTTTGCTCCAGTGAATCCTAATCCCAATGCCCTACTCTTTCCTTTAATCATGCTCATCTCTATTTCCCTTGTAAATTCACTCCAGATAAATCCGTCCATATTCTGATAACCCTCTTAGAGATTGTTCCCTTCCATGCTAGTTACAATTGAAGACCCTGCCCTCTTATCCTTTAATCACTTTTGGCAGAAGTCTTGCTCACTCAGTAGCTCATGCTTGTCCACACATACTGACAAGCCACCGGCAAGTTCCCAGCTCTGTTTGTGATATTTTTTGTAAATTGCAGGCAGACGAGATTGAGAAGATTTTGTGCCATAAGTTTATGAGGTTCATGATGATGAGAGCCGAGAACTTCTTCATTCTGAGGAGGAAAGCGGTTGAGGTAATGAGAGCCTCTGCAATTCACATTTGATATTTACTCTCATAACTTCCTGAGCCACGACCTCTTCCCCGGTGCTTTGCCTTACCTACTCCCACACCCGGCCTCCCACCATAGTTTTCTATCGATTCAGGAGGTACAAAGTGCATCAGAGCACTGCAGTGCTTTCTGGTGTGATGCACTGGGAAGTTGCAGTGAATACAGCGGAATGCCAGCATAATGCCGCTGATGTTGGGCGCTTATAATGCTGGTTCTGTTTCCCACTTCCTGCACTAAACAATGGCCGACTCCTAGATGTAAGGTCACCACTGACATCACTTCCTGAACATGCCCTTCACTCGTTTACTTTTGCTGTGTACTAGGCAGAGTGCCTGGTGAGGCCTGTGAGGGGCATGGGTGCCGGGGGGGTGTGGCTGATCAGGATGATATTGTATATTGGGATATACAGTTTGTCACTCACCACTGGCTTCCTGTTCCCCCACTTTCTGGCAGGGCTATGACATCAGTTTCCTCATCACCAACTTCCACACCGAGCAAATGTACAAACACAAACTGGTCGACTTTGTAATCCACTTCATGGAGGAGATTGATAAAGAAGTCAGTGAAATGAAACTCTCTGTCAACGCCAGAGCTCGCATTGTCGCAGAAGAGTTTCTCAAAAACGTAAGATGCCCAAAGTGCAGCCGGCCTCCTGCACCTGATAGAGCATTGGAGATGTTTGGGGGCTGGGTTGCTTTGCTCTGGTTACATTTTGTGACGGTTATTGGAGCTTTTTTTTCATTTGTGGTAGAGGACTTCCTCAAACCTGTTTGACTTCCCCTTGCTGAGGATAATTTTCTGTGTTCATATACTGATGGCTACAGCCTTGTGCTGTGCCACTGTATGATTTTTTTTGGGGGGTGGGTCAGTTGGGTGTCTGACAGACGAGGAAGCTCATCACCATGCTTAATTAAGGGTATCTAAATCAAACTGAGAATTCCATGCATCCCACCTGCAAGTGGAAATGCCAGAGATAGATTGTTGGAATGAAATGCACACTCTCTAGAGGGACATCCTGCTCATCTAATTCAGTATTAGGCACAGGTTATCAAGAGCTAAGACTTGGGGACTCCACATAGCCTTGCCTTTTTGATTGTGCTTGCGGTCACCTTCTTTCTGGCTTCCTGGCTCGTTGTGAGACTCCACCTCACATAGGGCTATTAATAAATCTCTGGGGAAGTTCCTGTTGCTGATTGGCAGTGGGGTCCTACACTTATCCTGATCTGAAACCTCACAGATACTCAATGAAGCAGAGAAAGTAAACCGACAAGTTATGCGGTTTTAGCTGGTTAGACTTAGGCAGTTACCCTAATGCACACTCTGGGGTCTCGAAGCCTTGGCTCTTGCCAACCTGTGCCTAATACTCTCTGGAATTAGGTAAGTAGAGTGCGTCCCTTCAGGGAGAGTACACATTTCATTCCAGGCACAGGGAAATTTCTGTATGTAGGTGACATACATGGAACTTTCAGTCTGTTTGGATACTCTTGAGCATAGTGATGGATTTCTGCACGTGTCAGATCCAAAAAAAAAACAAAGTAGCTCAACTCCCTTGATCCGAAGCAGTCCTGTGGAGTAGGCAGGGACTGGCACTCGCAGGTTTGGTTCTTGTATTGAGGATCTCTTTCTGTCATGGGTCTGGACTCCAGGTTTCATAATTCAGATATCAATCTGTGTGAGCAGCTGCAGTGTACGTCCCTCCAGGGGGTGACATTCCATTACACAGGAATTTCCATGTGTCGGTGGGAAGCCTAAGATACTCTTAGGCATGGTGCTGGGTATGTGTCAGAACTGACCAAAACAAGAAGGTAAACTCTGCATAACTTTCATATGCACCAAGGCAGCAGGGCAGGAGGGTGAAACTTCTAGGGTATGGGAGACGAGCTTATGAAGGCATTAGGAAGCAGTTTTCCCACAGAGAAATCAAGAACTGAATTGGAAAGCTGATTGAAGCCAACGATTGAATTGGTCGAAGGGTCTCTTCACCTGAATCTGTCTGATCTTGTGATCAGATCTCCCGCACGTCCGCTGCTATAAATACAATAGTTGTGTTTGACCTGCAAAGAGTCCAGGGGCCTTTCCTTGTCAGGGTTTCTGATCACTGTCTTTTCCTTTACAGTTCTGATGCTGAGTGAACTTACTGTCAACTGATGAGACCAAGGTAACGAAGAAGCATGTGAAACTGCACTGCTGGAGGGAGCTTGGGGCAGGGGTGGGGTGGGGTGATCACCTGCTGGATGGGGTGGGGGGGGCTTGTATGCAACTTCCTGACCTGCTGGAGGGGGCTAGTGAGGTAACCGACTAGCCTGCTGGCTTTACTATTATCCGATGATTTTAAGATTGATCTTGTATTTACATCAGCACGGACCTGCTGTTAGTTTGTTCTTGATTCCGAATGACTGAATGAATACATTTCTATTTTGAAAATAAAGTCCTTTCATTCCTAGCTTGTCATCGTCTCTGGAATCTGTTTCAAATGGTCTACATGCATGCTCATTTTAAGTTTGTGTCTATTTTGGGTGTTGTGTGTGCACGGCTGGCTTCTTGGCTTTGTTCCATATGATGGTAGGAATGAGAAAGAATAACGATGCTTGCATTTAATATAACTGTTCACGTCATGACATTTCATAATGCTTCATAGTACTGTAAAGTGAGTGTATTTTGTATGTGAGTCTGGAGGGAAACTGAATGATGAGGAATATACAGTCAATTCACTTTACAGGATATTCTGTGAAGCTCTTCGAGATGTCTCAATGGCGTGATAAGGTGCTATATCAAATTCAAGGATTATTATCCAGTTTCTATTGGTGTTAAGTTCAATGTATACCTTCCCATGATGGACAGGAAACAGAGCAATCAGCTTCCTGTAAGCAGTGGTGTGGTCTGTCAAGAAAATTGTCCGCCTCAGAGACTGTGATGAGAAGTAAAAACAGCACCAGGCTTTCTGAAACAAAACTCAGAAACCTCTTCCCTTCTGACCACTGCCTAGTTTCAGAACCTCCTGTCATTTCCTGTGGTTCTCATCCACTGCCTTCAGCCTTCAGGCTGCCGAAAGCCTCACCCACGCATTTGTCACATCAAGGCTGGATTATGGAAACTCCCTCCTCATTGACCTTCCCAACTGTTCCCTTCACAAGCTGCAGATCATTCAAAACACGCACCAGGCACCCACCCTCGCCCGACGCCACTGGCTCCCCATCCCCCAGAGGATTGAGTTCAAGATCCTCGTCCTCACTTTCAAGGCCATCCATGGCCTTGCCCCCTCCTACCTCTCTGACCTGCTGACTCCCTACCAACCTGCCCGCTCCCTCCGCTCAGCGCGCTCCGGCCTGCTCCATGTCTCCCGCTCGAACCCCCCTACCATTGGTGGCTGGGCTTTCAGCCTCTCTGTCCCTACACTCTGGAACTCATCCCACGGTCCCTTCGCCTCGCTTCCTCCCTTGCCTCCTTTAAGGCCGGTCTCAAGACCCTTCTCTTCGATCGTGCCTATGGTCACCCACCTCTCTGCCTTCCCTCACCCCTACACCACCCCTCCCCTGTGCTTGGGCCCTGACAGCTGACTGTTCAGCTGTTTGGGATGTCCTCCCGATGTGAAAGTGCAAATGTAATTTTGTTGATTGGGATTTGGAACCCACGCTGACACTGCAAAATGGGAACAACAAAGTGCATTTCATGTCGGGAGGATGACCCAAGGCACAGGACAGTGAAGGGTTTGCGCCCGAGCTCGGGTTGGAATCAAAAGGGGTGGAGAGTAGGGGTGTGGGGGTGCGAGGTTGACCGAAGGCACAGTCGAAGGAATTAGATGGGGAGCGCATTGTCAGAGGTGAGTGTACTCACATTACGCTACGCCCACCCCCACTCCGCAACACCACCACACCCCCTGCCACACCCCTTCCCCCCCACGTCCCCTCCCACCCACCACACCCTGAATCCCCTCCCCCACAACCCCACCCCACCTCCACCACAAACCCATGCCCCCTCTGCCACACCCCCACACACACTGCGCCACAGCCTGCGCGCCACTCCCCCAATACCCTTCTCGTCCACACCGTCCCTGCCCCACAGCCCTTCTGCCACACCCACATCGCCACCACAGCTCCGCTGCCGCACCGCCTGTGCCACATCTCCACAACCCCCATTCACCCACATGAACCCCCACACTCCCACTCATCCACACCCCCACTCTCCCACACTCTCCTCCACAGCATGCCCTTCCCCACACCCCCACTTGCCCACAACCCTCCCCCATACCCTACAAACCCATAACACCTCCACCACACGCATACACCACCTCTGCCACAGTTCCTCCTCCACCCTCCCTCCTAAACTCCTCCAGCCCCACTCCTCTGCAACCCCAATCCCCTCCGACACAACCCTAGCCCCCTTCGCCACACACCCACCCCAATCCACCACACCAACCCCCAATCTACCACACGCCCACATCCCTGCTCGCCTACACCCCCTCTGATACAACCCCACCGTAGCTCCGACGCACCCCTACCCCCTCCGCCACACCCCCACAACCACACCACCTGCACCACACCACCACATCCCTTCTTCCAGACCCCCTCCGCCACACCTCCACAACCTCTCCATGACACACCTACTTCCCTTCTGCCACAAACCCTCAGCCCCCCCTCCGTGACACCTCCACCGCCCTCCGCAACACCCCCATCCACTCCGCGATATCCCAACATCCCCCGCCCAACTCCCTATGCCCCATCTCCTGCCTAGCACACCCTACCCCACTCACACACATCCCACACCCACTGCCCCACAACCCAACTCCCCCATACGCCCTCCCCCACACTCCCATTCGCACACACCCACTCCCACATACTTCCAAAACTCCACACCCCCGGGCCACATCCCAACAAACCCTGCGCCACACATCCACTCCCCCACAGCCCCATTCCACCACACCTCCTCCTCCACAAACCACCTCCCCACACCCCCACTGCCCCACACCCCCCACTGCCCCACACCCCCACTGCCCCACACCCCCCACTGCCCCACACCCCCACTGCCCCACACCCCCCACACCCCCCACTGCCCCACACCCCCCACTGCCCCACACCCCCACTGCCCCCACCCCCCACTGCCCCACACCCCCCACTGCCCCCCAACACCCCACTGCCCCCAACACCCCACTGCCCCCCAACAGCCCACTCCCCAACAGCCCCCACTCCCCAACAGCCCCCACTCCCCCAACAGCCCCCACTCCCAACACCCCCTCCAACAGCCCCCACTCCCCCCTCAGCCCCCACTCCCCCTCAGCCCCCACTCCCCGTCAGCCCCACTCCCCAACCCCCCCACCCCCACTCCTCCGCAGCCCAGTTCCCCAACCCCCACATCCCCACTTCCTAAGTCCCCACCTCTCACACCCTCATTCGCCCACACCCACTCCCCCATATCCCCACACACCCACTCCTCCACACACTCTCCCTCACATCCTCTCCCCACACCAACCCCCAACATCCCCTCCATCCCCCATACACCCACACACCCTCCGCCCCATCCCCCTCCGCCATATGCCCACACCCCTTCTGTCACACACCCACACCTCCCCAGCTACAGCCCCATACCACTTCCGCCACACCCCCTCACACCCTCCGCCACACGCCCTCCGCTACAACCCCACATCCCCTCTGCCACACCACTTCCATGACACTAGACCTAGCCTGTGCTACAGACCCCCTCCAGCATGCTGCATTCACCACACCCACACATATCCTCCCCACACCATCTCCGCCACACCCTCTCCACAACATCCTCACCCTATCTCCACCACAACCCCTTTCGCCACAATCCCCTCCGCCATATCCCAACATCCCTCCGCCACATTCCCAATCCCCCACCGCCAAAACCCCACACCCCCAGCCACCGACAGCCTCACTGCCACAGCCCCTCCACCAACCCCACAGCACTCCCGCCAGCCCCCCACATCCAATATGTCACCCCCCACACCCCTCCCCCACACCCCCAACCCCCACCCCCACACCCCTCCCCCACACTCCCAAACCCCCTCCCCATATCCCCACAGCCCCTCCCCCCACAACCCCCCTCCCACATCCACTCCCCCACACTCCCAAACCCCCTCTATCGCACTCCCAACCCCCCTCCCCCATATCCCCATAGCCCCTCCCCCTCACAACCCCTCTGCCACACCCTTGCACCCCATCCGCCACACACCCACAACCCATCCGCCACACCCTTGCACCCCCTCTGCCGCACCGCCACACTCCATCCCGCATAGACCCACACCCCCACTACTCCACACCCCCACTCCCCCATAACCCCACTTCACCACACACCCTCCCCCACAATCCACACCCCCACAACCCACACCCCTTCCGCCATATCCCCAGAAACCCTCTGCCACAGCCCCACCACCCCACACTCCCGCACCACCTCCACCCCTCCAAACCCCCTCCACCAATCCCCCACTCCTCCAACAACCTCCGCCACCCTCTTCGTCACACTACCACAGCCCCATCCACCACACCCCCAAACTCCCTCCACCGCACCCACACCCTCTCCCCACATCCCCTCCTCACACCACTACAACCCCTCCACCACACACCCACACTCCTTCCACCATAACCACACACCCTCATTGCCAACTACCCACACGACATCCACAAGCCCTCCTGCCAAGCCACCACACTCCCTTCCGCTAGAACCCCAAAACCCCTCTGCCACAGCCTCACACACCTCTGCCATACATCCCTTCAACCTCCGTAACAAAGCCCCAACACCATCCGCGACACCACCATCACCTTCGCGACACCTCCAACTCCTCCATGACAACACCACCCACTCTGACACTCCCAACCCCTCCGCGACAACCACTCTGACGCTCCCACACACACCCTCCCCCACACCTGCACTCCCCCACTTCTCCACACCCGCACTCCCTCAATCCCCCACACACCCACTACCCCACTCCCCGAGTCCCCCGCACACCCACTACCCCACTCCCCGAGTCCCCTGCACACCCACTCCCGGAGTCCCCCGCACACCCACTCCCCGAGTCCCCCGCACACCCACTCCCCGAGTCCCCCGCACACCCACTCCCCGAGTCCCCCGCACACCCACTCCCCGAGTCCCCCGCACACCCACTCCCCGAGTCCCCCGCACACCCACTCCCGAGTCCCCCGCACACCCACTCCCCGAGTCCCCCGCACACCCACTCCCCGAGTCCCCCGCACACCCACTCCCCGAGTCCCCCGCACACCCACTCCCCGAGTCCCCCGCACACCCACTCCCCGAGTCCCCCGCACACCCACTCCCCGAGTCCCCCGCACACCCACTCCCCGAGTCCCCCGCACACCCACTCCCCGAGTCCCCCGCACACCCACTCCCGAGTCCCCGCACACCCACTCCCCGAGTCCCCCGCACACCCACTCCCCGAGTCCCCCGCACACCCACTCCCCGAGTCCCCCGCACACCCACTCCCCGAGTCCCCCGCACACCCACTCCCCGAGTCCCCCGCACACCCACTCCCGCACCCCCACTCCTCACACCCCAATTTCCCACAACCCCACTTCATCACACCCCCAAACCCCCTGAGCCACAAGCCCACCCCCCTCCGCCACAACCCAACTCTCCGCTCCATCATACACCCACACTCCCTGCACCACACATCCATAGCCCCTGCGCCATACACCCAACCCCCTTCCGCCACAGACCCACACCCACTGCACCACACCCACTGTGCCACACCCACACACCCCGAATCCCCAACGCCCACACACCCCCATTCCCCCACTTCCCCATACCCATAAACCACTACTTCTCCACTCCCACAAACCCCTACATCCCCACTCCCCCAAAGTCCCCTCTGCCACACACCCACACCCGCCTCCACCACACCACCACACGCAGCCTCCGCCACACCCCCATACCTCTTCTGTCACACCCCCTCCCGACAACCCCACACACATTCTCCCACATTCCTCCGTCACAAACACCCATTGCTCTCTGTGACACCCCCACTCCCATCTGCGACACCCCCACCCTCCTTGACACCTCCACCCCTTCTGCGAAACACCTTCCAACGCACCCCTACACTCCCTCCCCCTCCCACCGTCCCCCACATCTCTCTCAGCCACACCCCCACACACACTCCGCCACACACCGCTACGCCCCCTCTGCCATACATCCACAACCCTCCGCCACATCCACCACCCCCTCCGCCACACCCCCACACTGCCCTCTCCCATTCCCCACTACCCCGCACCCCAACCCACTCTCTCATTCCCCCACCCCCCCCACACCCACAACCCCTACTCCCCCACAGCCCCACACATCCTCTGCCACACACACACACGCCACATCCCTACACCCGCTCCGCCACCCCACCCTCCGCCACACCGGCCCAACCCCTCTGCCACACCCCTGCACCCTTTCTGCTACATCCACGCACACCCTTCTTCACGCCCCCTCCCCCACACCTCCACAAACCTTCCGCAAAAAACACACACCCCCTATGCCACACAACCACACCCACAGCGCTAAACCCTTACACACTCCTCCGGCACATCTCCAGCCTTTTCTTCTCCACACATCCACAACCCCCTCCGCCACACCGGCTCAACCCTCTCCGCCACACCCCCACCGCCACACCCCGAAGCCCCGTCCCCCACACCCCTTTGCCACACCCACTCACCCATTTCCCCACACCCCCTCCAAACACCCCCAACCCCGTCCCCTCCATCCCCACACTCTCTGCGACATCCCCATCAGCTCCGCGACTCCCCCACCGCCTCCGCGAGATCCCCACCATCTCCGCAACACCCCCTGTGACTCTCCCCCATGCACGCTCCTCAATTCACATACACCCTCTACCCCACTGAACTAACCCACACCCCCCACTCTCCCCGCCCCCCCACTCTCCCCGCCCCCCCCACTCTCCCCGCCCCCACACTCTCCCCGCCCCCACACTCCCCCCACCCCCATTCCCCGCCCCCCACCGACTCCCTCCCTCTCCCGCCTTCCCCCCGCTTCCCCATTCCGTCCGCTTCCCTATTCCCCCCCATCCCCATTCCCTCCCCACCCCCACTTTCCTCTCCCCCACCCACACACTCCCTCATCCCCCAATATCCCACACAACCCCAGTCCCCCCACCCCCACACTCCCCCACCCTCACTCACCCCATCCTCACACTCGCCCCACTCCTCCCACTCACCCCCCACTCTCACTACCCCACACCCTCATTCCGCCAAACCCCAAATCCCCCAAACCCTAAATTCCCCACTTCCAAACTATCCCACTCCCCCATTCAACCACACCCCACACCTACACCACCACAACCCCTCCATCACACACCCTCCACGACATGCTCACCTCAACACCACCACTGCTCCTCTCCCACACCCCGTCTGCCACAACCCAAATCCCCCTCTGCCACAACCTCACGCCCCCTCCACCACAAACCTACACCCGTCCGCCGCACACCCACCCCTCTCTGCCGCACACACCATTTGCGGCATACCCCCACACTGCCTGCGCCACCCCCTCACACCCCCTTTACCACAACCCCAGACCGCCACTCCCTCAACCCCCACACCTCCACTATCGCACACCCACAATCTTCTACTCCCCAACACAATCCTCCACCAGACCCCCACACCCCCCTCCGCTACACCCCTCTCCGCTACACCCCCACAGCCCCTCCCCACATCCTCAAAGCCGATTCGCCACACCTCTTTCGCCACAACCCCACCTGCGCGACAGCTCCCCCACACCACTACAGACACACTCCTTCCAAAGCACACACCCACACTAATGCACCACCCCCTCTGCTATACACAACCTCACTAAACACACACCATTCTCTACACACACACACACCCTCCGTTACAATGTCTCTCTGCTACCCCCACTGTCCACTACACATGCAATCCCTCTGCTAACACCCAACTCTGGTACACGTACCCCCCTCTGCGACTCCCCACCCCATCCGTGACACCCCCACCCCATCCGTATACCCCTACAGTCCTTCACCACATCCCCATAGCCCCTCTGCCACACCCACTTCACCACACGCCTACACCACCTCTACGACACACCCCCCATTCGTGACACCCACCCACACTATTACAGGCACACCCTCTCCTCTACCAAGCCCCTCAGCTGCACACACACCCTCACCATACACACACCCTCACTACGTACACTACACTACATACACACTCCCTCCATTACCATTCCTCTCTGCTACCACTCCTGTCCACTGCACACACACTCCCTCTGCTACCATCCCACTCTATGACACCCCCGCCATCTGCCACAACCCCACACCACCCTCCACCACACCCCCACTCCGCCACAACCCCACAACCCCCTCCACCACACTCCCACACCCCACTCCGCCACACCCACAACCCCTCCACCACCCCCACCCCACTCCGCCACAACCCCACACACCCGTCCACCACAATCCCACACCCACCACGCCCTTCCACTACATGCTCTTCCACAATACCACTCAAAACTATAGCCGCACCGCCACTACACACTCCCCCCACTACAGCCCTCCCCTCCCCTGAACCTCCCTACACTACAACTGCCTCCACTCCCCACCAACCTCCACTCCACCCCCACTCCACTGCACTCTACTTCCAATCCATCACCCTCCACTACCTGTGCTGGTGTTGGGATGGGGCGGCTGGGGTTGGGGTTGGGGAGGCTGCGGTTGGTGTTGAGGCGGCTGTGGTTGGTGTTTGGTTGGCTGGAATTGGGTTTGGGGTGGCTGGGGCTGCAGTGATTGGTATTGGGTTGGCTCTGCTGGTGTTGGGATGGCTCTGCTAGTGTTGGCGTGGCTGTGCCGGTGTTGTAAAGTCAGGTCTTGGGGTGACTATATACTGATGTTGGGATAGATGCTGTTGGGGTGGCTATGGTGGATTTGGGATGCCTGTTCCGGTGGTGGTGTGACTGGTGTTGGGGTGGCGATGCTGATGTTGGGATCTCAGTGCCAGTGTTGGGGTTACTATGCTGGTGTTTGGATTGTTGTGTTAGTGTTGTGGTGGCTTGCTTTGGGGTGCTTGTTGGTTGTGTTGGGGTGACTGTGCTGGTGTTGGGGTGACTGTGCTGGTGTTGGGGCATATTGTGTTGGGGCAAGTGGGGTTGGGGCAGCTGGGGCTGTGGTGAGAGTGGCTGAGGCTGAATTTGAGGTTCCTGGGGCAGCTGGGGCTGGGTGGCTGGGGGTGGAGCGGCTGGGGCTGGGGCAGCTAGGTTTGGGGTGGCTGGGGTTTGGGTGGCTGATGTTTGAGGCGGCTGAGGTGGGGCAGCTGGGATTTCTGCTGCTGGTGTTGGGTTTGGGGCAGCTGTAGTTGGGGTTGGTGTGGCTGGGGTTGGCATTAGATTGCCTGGGGCTGGGTTTGGAGCAGCTGGGGCTGGGTTTGGGGTGGCTGGAGTTGGCATTGTGGTGGCTGTGACTGGATTTGGGCCTCTGTGGGGGCTGGGGCGGCTGGGACTGGGGCGGCTGGTGCTGGGATTGCTGTGCTGGTGTTGGTATGGATGTTCTGGTGTTGGCATAAGTGTGCTGGTTTTGGCGTGACTGTGCTGGTGCTTGGGATGGCTGAACTGGTATTGGGATGGCTGGTGTTAGGTTGGCTGTAGTCATGTTAGGGTGGCTGGTGTTAGGGTGGCTGGAGTTGGCGTGACAATGCTGGTGTTGGCGTGACAGTGCTGGTGTAGGCGTGACAGTGCTGGTGTAGGCATGGCTGTGCTGGTGTTGGTGTGGCTGTGCTGATGTAAGGGTAGGTGTACTGGTGTTGGTGTGATTGTGCTGGTGTTGGTGTGATTGTGCTGGTGTTGTGGTGGCTGTGTTTGTTTTGGGGTGGCTGGTGTAAGGTTGGCTGTGGTCGTGTTGGGGTGGCTGTGCTGGTGTTGACATGACCGTGCTCATGTTGCAGTGGCTGTGCTGGTTTTGGGGTGGCTGTGCTGGTGTTGGGGTGGCTGTGCTGGTGTTGCGGTGGCTGTGCTGGTGTTGGGGTGGCTGTGCTGGTGTTGGTGTGGCTGTGCTGGTGTTGGAATAATTGTGCTGGTTTTGGCGTGACTGTGCTGGTGCTTGGGGTGGCTGTGCTGGTATAGGGATGGCTGGTGTTAGATCGGCTGTGGTCATGTTGGGGGAGCTGGTGTTGGGGTGGCTGGTGTTGGGGTGGCTGGAGTTGGCATGACAATGCTGGGGTTGCGTGACAGTGCTGGTGTTGGCTTGGCTGTGCTGGTGTTGGTGTGATTGTGCCGGTGTTGGGGTGGCTCTGTTGGTGTTGGTGGGTCTGGTGTTGGGGTGGATGTGCTGGTGTTGGATTGGCGGGTGTTGGGATTGGTGTACTGGTATTGGTCTGGGTATGCTAGTGTTTGGGTGGCTGTGCTAGTTTGGGGATTGTTGGTTTTAGTCACCTAAACACCAACATAACAGTGGTGGCTTATGGTGTTCGGGTG
>NW_024705671.1:0-28425 GCF_018977255.1 Callorhinchus milii | reverse complement strand
TTGTGCAAGTCTCTTAGTGTCTGTACATGTGACAGTGTGTGATAACGATGCTATTCATGACATAGTGAGTACACACATACATATAAATGTGTTGTTGTTGTGATTGTTGTGCAGCTCTGCATGTTGGTGGGACCCGGCCATTCCAATCTCCGGAGGTATTGCTGGGCTACAGATTGACCTGTGCAGTGGACATGTGGGCACTGGGCTGCACGGTGGCGGAGTTGGTGACCGGCCGGGAATTATTGCAGTCGGACAGCCGCGATGACCACCTCCCGTGCTGCATGGAGGTATTTCCAACTGTGCGTTCACCCACTCGTGATTCCCCGCTCCTTCCTTGAAGTTGTAGGCTCTGGGGGGGGGGGAGGTAGGAGAGGGGGGGCGATTGGGTACTTGGTGACCTGGCGAATGGCAGCCATCGTATGTTGTGTGTACACGTGTGTGTCTTGTACGTGTGGGGGAAGCAGTGGTGCAGCGGTTAGCGTGCTCAGCTGCAAACCCGGTAATGCGAGTTTGATTCCAAACTCGCATTACCGTTGCTGTTGCTGCTGTTTATACTCACTACTAAAAGCACTTGCCCCTACAGTCTGCTGCAGCTACACGGGTGACCTTTGCCTTTATCTCAACCAAGTGCAGATCCTCGGGTTGCCTCCAAGATGTATGATGGATGTAGCTCCTGACGGAATGCACTACTTTGGTGAGTTGAAGGGTGGGGCGAGCAACCGACCGGATTCAGTGTTAGGGTGTGGCCTGGAGCTGTTGTAGTTTTTTTGGGGGGGTGGCCATGGGGGGGCCTCTTTGTATTTTCAATTCCTTGGGTGAGTGGGTGGGTAAATAGGTGTGTGGGAGAGTGGGTGGGTGGTAAGTGGGTAGGTGGGCAAAGTGGTGGTTGGTGACTGTGTGTCTCTCCTGCTGTGCATGTCTCCTGCAGATCGTGTGGGCATGATGTTCTACCCAGTCAAGAGAAGGGTGCCAGGGAGCTTGTCACTTCACGGGCACTCAAAAGCCACGACCCGGAGTTTGTTGAATTCGTCAGCTCCTGCCTGCGGTAAGAATCATCCCCCACCCCCTCCCCATGAAGATTTCCCCCACCAAGGTGATCAACGATCGCTCTCCTCCGATCAGCAGGAAGATGTGGAGCTGAGTGAACCTGCCGATGACCAGTACTACCGGTGTTGAAATCGCCCTCTTTGGAGGTTCATTAAAGATTCTACTCGGCAGTGCGAGGCTCAGGGCATTTTTAGAGTACTGCGTATTGAAGGATTTCCGCTGCTACCACGACTACCGCTGCTGCCGTGCGTTCCTGGACCTCGTGGAAGAAGGAACGTCAATGCTCTCACCACGCCTCTCTCACCATGTGCGCCGCGTGTGACCCCCGTGTCTCTCAACAGATGGGATCCAGATTGTCGCATGACGCCAGCGCAGGCGCTGGGTCACAGCTGGCTCCGGACCGCAGCCACCAGCACCACCAGCAACGCCACCACCACTGCTACTCCTGGCAGTGTACAGTGTTTTGGAGCTGCTGAGCGACGGTAAGCCACGATCTGCTTGTCAAATGTTCAAGGCAGTCCATAGGGAGGTGTGGAGCCCGGGGCAAGTCACAATTAAACCGGAAGTATTACTAATAATACAGGTTTGTTTCGGTTAGATCGCGTAGATATACGTGTGTTGTTAAACCCACCATCACGGTGTCGTGCGCATCTCTTTACAGAGTGGAGCCGGCGCTGCCCCCATCCTCCGCGCTCGCCCAGGCCTCTAAATGGAAGCTGACGGTTGTTGTGGAGGAAGTGGAGACCCTGGTGGAGGAGCTGGTGGTGCAGGAAGAAGAGGAGATGAGGGGGGATACAGAGGAGGTATGGACGAAGGAGCAGGAGGGGAGATGGTGGTGCAGGAGATGGTGGTGCAGGTGGAGGAGACATTGGTGGAGAAGATGGTGGAGGAGAAGGAGATGACAAGGAAAGAGGATCAGGTGATGGTGATGCAGGAGGAGAAGAGGAAGCGGGGTGTCTGGCCCGCATAGGGAGAACTATCCGTTCACTCCTCCGACGCGTGCTGCTGTGTGGTGGCCGGTCCACCACACAGTAGAGGTGGTGGTGGTGGTCACGGATCGTTGTGGACCACGACCACTATCACCATACCCACCACACACACCCTGCACCCATTCACCCCCCTGTGATACCCACCGCACACCACACATACCCTGCACCCACCCACCCCATGATCCCACCCCCCACCACATTCCACATAAAGGGTTAGGGGTTTAGAGGGTTAGTGATTTATAAAGTTACGGGTGTAGAGGTTTTGGGTTATTTCAGGGATAAGGGGTTTAGGGATTTCGAGGGTTATATGGTTTAGGGGTTTAGAGTGTTAGGGGTTGATTGGATTCGAGAGTTAGGTGTTTAGAGGGTTAGGGTTTACACTATGGGAACCTCATTTGCCAGTAAAAATATGATAATTGGTTTTTTACCCTTCTATCTGGCAACAAAACTGACACCTTTTTACGAGGAGCCATGTTTGCATAGACCACAATACCTGCAGTCATAATGCAACAAAAACATAACTCTGATAATGTGCACTGTCCTTGAAGTTGATTGGTCCACACCCGAGACAGCTTTCCTTAGAGCCTAGTCTCACATGGGTTGGACCAGATGACGCCAAAAGGCGTAGTTGGCCACCAGGTTTTCACACATCTCAGGAGGGTTTTTCTCCCACTCCTCTTTGCAGATATTCTCCAAGTCATTAAGGTTTCGAGACTGACGTTTGGCAACTGGAACCTTCAGCTCCCTCCACAGATTTTCTATGGGATTAAGGTCTGGAGACTGGCTAGGCCACTCCAGGACCTTAATGTGCTTCTTCTTGAGCCACTCCTTTGTTGCATTGGCCGTGTGTTTTGGGTCATTGTCATGCTGGAATACCCATCCACGATCCATTTTCAATGCCCTGGCTGAGGGAAGGAGGTTCTCACCCAAGATTTGACGGTACATGGCCCCGTCCATCGTCCCTTTGATGTGGTGAAATTGTCCTGTCCCCTTAGCAGAAAAACACCCCCAAATCATAATGTTTCCACCTCCATGTTTGACGGTGGGGATGGTGTTCTTGGGGTCATAAGCAGCATTTTTCCTCCTCCAAAGACGGCGAGATTAGGAGCACTCCCTTTAAGAGTGTGCTCCTAATCTCAGCTCGTTACCTGTATAAAAGACACCTGGGAGCCAGAAATCTTTCTGATTGAGAGGGGGTCAAATACTTATTTCCCTCATTAAAATGCAAATCAATTTATAACATTTTTGACATGCGTTTTTCTGGATTTTGTTGTTATTCTGTCTCTCACTGTTCAAATAAACCTACCTTTAAAATTATAGACTGATCATTTCTTTGTCAGTGGGCAAACGTACAAAATCAGCAGGGGATCAAATACTTTTTTCCCTCACTGTAGATATATTTTCCATAAGGAGGGACGTAGGGTGGATGTTTGAATGGCATCTGTCTCAAATTTCTCGATGAAAACATTCGCTACCACTTGCGATAAGGGAGAACCCATTGGGGTACCCTCATTTTGTTTGTAGAATGTACCATTCCAGGTGAAGTACGTGTTGGTAAGGCAGTGCCTCACCAAATTTGGTACATCAGGATTCAGTCCCTGTTGGACCAAGTTTTCAATGATTGCAATGGTGTCAGGTACAGGTACCTTGGTGAACAGGGAGACTACATCGAAGCTGACAAGCAAATCATCTGAAGACATTGAGATGTCCTTTATTAGAGAAACCAAGTAGCTGAGTTAAGTACAGCTGAGGTGGACTTGCCGTGAAAGGAAGCAGGGTCTCAGACAGCAATCGGGCCAGTTTGTAGGTGGGTGAGTTAATGGTGGAGACGATAGGACGGAGCGGGGTACCTACTTTGTGGATTTTTGGAAGGCCATACAATCTGGGTGGTCTAGCAGCCGAAGGTTTTAGAGAGCGCTGCTTGGTATGATCGATTAGAGAAGTTGATTTAGTGATGATATTGTTGGTTTTGTGGCTGGGCAGTTGGTGGGATCTCTGTTGATTTTAGTATAGCTGCCATCATTAAGGTCCTGAATTTTGTTGTTGTAAGTGGTTTTATCCATGATGACAGTGGCATTGCCCTTGTCGGCTGAGAGTATGACAATGTCATCTATGTTTTTTTTATTTAGAGAGTTCAAAACGCTCGTCCTTGCTGATGTTGCTAATGGGTTCTTAGCGATTTTGAGGATAGCAGCAATTTCAGATCTAGAAACGTCTACCGAGATGTGAGAAATGTTAATTTCTCACATTAACATCACTAGACCCTGCCACTTCTTTATGACCCTTGGGCTACACCCATTTCAAACCTTTTAAAACAGTCTGCATCAGCAGCAGTCCACGCAAGAGAACCACCGCAATGGTGGTCGCGACAGTGAGACACACAGCCCATCACACAGCCAGAACCATCGATACATTCAGGCTAAGGGAGCAGAGATGTCCATGTTAGTGAGACCCCAGCCATTAATGCAGAGGCACCCAACAGGGCAATGCAACTCAGAGAGTCGGAGATAACAGCCAAACGGCAGGGAATAATAGATACACCACAGCAAGTTACGAATTTGCTTGGTTAATAACGTATTTAGAATAATTGCTCAGCTTATACCCATCTTCTCAGTTGAAATGTTGTTTATATATCTGGATGGCTTCATGACAAATCTTTGATGGTAGCCCAAAGGTTTGCAGAGTACCTTGGTTTCGGAAAAAAAACAATATCGCGTTATAACAATGATCAGCCACGGCAGAGGTATTGGTTCTGCCGTGTTTCAAATCTGCCTTGTGTTCGCAAACACGGTCCGAGACATGTCGTTTCGCTTCCCCAATGTAACTGCTGCCGCAGACACAACTTAGTTTGTAGACACCAGAGTATTGCATGTCAGGAATGACATCCTTCACAGATGGGATCAAATCGTGGATTTTGTGTACTGTATTGAATCGGACCTGTATCTTGTGTTTGTTTAAGATTTTGGAAATATTTTTGGTAACACCTGCTATGTATGGCAAGGTGATGGTTTTGATTGGGTCCTCAGATGGTTGTCTCCCCATGGTTGAGGATACAGCTTTGCGGATTGTGCGGTCTGAGTATCCATTCAACTTGAGGGCTTGGTGTACGTGCTCCAGTCCACTGGCTAGGTGGCGCTGGTGGGAGATGCAGCGGGCCCTATGGTGTAGAGTTTTGATGAGGGAGTTCTTCTGGGCCGGATAGTGGTGGGAATCAGGCTTTAGATAGGAATCCGTGTGGGTGGCTTTACAGCAGACGGAAAGTCCCAGCGAGCCATCAGGCCTCTTCTCGATCAAAACATCCAGGAATGGTAGCTTGCCATCATTTTCCACTTATATGGTGAATTTGATTGATGGCTGTATGGAATTGATGTGGTTGAAAAATTGGTTCAGTGCTGGCTGGCCATATGGCCAGATGACAAAAGTGTCATCTACGCATCTCTTCCACAGGGAAGGATGTAGCGTGGATGTCAGGATAGCATTTGTTTCAAATTTCTCCATGAAAACATTCGCTACCACTGGTGATAAGGGAGAACCCATAGGGGTACCTTCATTTAATTTGTAGAATGTACCATTCCAGGTGAAGTGTTGGTAAGGCAGTGCCTCACCAAAGTTGGTACATTAGGATTCAGTCCCTGTTGGACCAAGTCTTCAATGATTGCAATGGTGTCAGGTACAGGTATCTTGGTGAACAGAGAGACTACATCGAAGGTGACAAGCAAATCATCTGGAGACAGTGAAATGTCCTTGATTAGAGAAACCAAGTGAGCTCAGTGCTGCTGAGGTGGTCTTGCCCGTGAATGGAAGCACGCTCTCAAGATGGAAATCGGGCCACTTTGTAGGTAGGTGAGTTGGTGGAAACTATAGGACAGAGTGGAGTACCTTCTTTATGGATTTTTGGGTGGTCTAGCAGCCAAAGGTTTTAGATAGAGCTGCTTGGTCGGTCCGATTAGAGAAGTCGAGATAGTGATATTGTTGGGTTTTTTAGCCAGGCAGTTGGTAGGATCTTTGTTGATTTTGGTATAACTGCCATCATTAAGGTCCTGAATTTTGTTGCATGTGGTTTTATCCATGACCGTGGCATTACCCTTGTCGGCTGAAAGGATGACAATGTCATCTCTCTTTTTCAATTGAATGAGTTCAGAGCGCCCGTCCCTGCTGATGTTACTAATGGGTTTCTTAGCATCTTTGATGGCGACGATTTCAGATCTTGCCACATCTGCTGGGATGTGACCCAAACATTTGAGGGCTACGTCAACCTGGGCAATTATATCCACTGGGATGTGTTTGGGGCGACTGCAAAATTCAGCCCTCGAGCTCGTGTAGTGTAGTATGGAGGCATGACGTCATACGTGCTGAGGTGCGATGATCATGTCACCTGGGGGTACTTAAGGGGGGCCCCGTGACGAAAGCGGGGTCGTTGTGGGAGCCCGGGATGGTGAGCGGTTGAAGAGAGGCGAAGAGACAGCCACAGGGGTAGTGCTCAAGAAGTGTGTAGAAGCCGGCTGTAGTTACGGGAGGTGCTGCTCTCCTTGGTCGGAAGGTGTTGGCTGAACCCCTGTCCTGACTCGAGTGTGAGAGCCCTTAGAGACAGCCCAGGCTAGCAGCAGATAGAGCCAAGGGTCCACGTGAAGGACCCGGTGTAGGACACCTACCCCTGGTGTTACTTACCACCTTCATTGTTAACCGTGTCGTCATTCACTACACAACACGTTAACATGTGGTAAGCAATGTGGGACATCGATGTACACAAATATGAAAAAGATCGACAAGACGTCATTCATTTATCGGTCTCTCCACGAAACAAAGGAATGTTTTACACAAACCATAAACAGCACAGCCTTCTGGGAGTGCATCGTTGATTCAGTACAAGCCACCAGTGGACCCTTATTGGTGGTTACGAACATCCAGCCATTAATCAACAAGGAGCATTTCTCGTCATAGTTTGAAAAAATCAACGTCAACACGTAATATAAAATTATAATTCGTGTTGTAGAGAATATCTCCTCTACGTGATTTTTAAGCGGTATGCCTTGTAACTGATGAATGATCTGAGCGTGCTCCCTATTTCAAAGACGATGAGTTGCTCCAGAGACAAATGCTTCCCGAAACACAAAAATACCCTTTGACCTGTATCACAAGAACAACGGGTCTCACCTGAGTGATCTGTACAGGTTACTTCCAAAAACACACACTTTGTCCTAACATCACTTATTCAATATTTGACCCTCATAAATAAAATGATGCATGTACACAAAATCAGTGTTCATTCTAAATTATTGACAAGACATTTTACATTTTAACAAAATGTAATTACTGCAGTGAAATATACTGCACCAGGTTACATCGTATTAAGCTATTTTAAAAAATTATGCACCGTCTGCTTAACAGTGGATGTAAAACATACTATTGTGTCATTCAAAACGAGTAGGCCATTGCATGCTTGCGTCTTGAGTCAAAATGTAGCAAATTCTAAATATTACCGACAATTCTAGATTTGAAGCTTTCGTGACTGCAAGGATTCATATTCTTAGGTTTTTTCGGTAAAGTCACGTCGTGATTTTTATTTTATTTTACTTTCATTAATTTTAATGTTTTACCTACATGACTTTACCGAAAAAACCTAAGAATATTACCGACAAATTACACAACCGAGATGAAACATCGTCGCCCCCCTACTGACAGGCTCTTGTTCACACACTCTTTGGTTCTTTCAGTAAAGTCATGTAGGTAGCAAAAATAATAGTAGACCACGAAGTTTCGATCGTAACACAGGGATCTCCCCAACCCACGGGAAACACAAAGACTGGTCGCTCGCTCTTACTCTGCAGGTTGAACCCAGGAACTGAGTGTTCAACTTCACATTATACAGGCAGGAACAATGTTCCACACTGCCCACCAGGGATTTATTGTCTGTCTGTCGTGCATAAATAAATATATAACATAAACAGCTCTTTGATTGGTGGAGACCTACTGCCGGGTACGGAGAGGGGAGGTGTCTAAGGGAGGAGGGTCAGGGGAGGTGCCTAAGGGAGGAGGGTCAGGGGAGGGGCCTAAGGGAGGGGGGGGCGATAGTTAAGGGGCTGTCTGCCTGGCTACCTAAAGTCAAGTTTTATACACACAGGTAGGAACAACAGGTTCCACACTTGCCCACCAGGGATTATGTGTCTGTCTGTCGTGCACGAATGCGCTGTCCAACCAAGTTCCTACCTGCCCACTCCGAAGGAACGTGTTCTTCATTAAAGGCCTGTGACAAAGGAGCATCTATTGGAGCGACGTCTCAAGCTGACACATCTACCGGGTCGCCATTTGACTTTGTATTGTCTAGGAAGTCCACCTCCACTTCCACAAACTGCTGTGAGTTGCCTCGCTCTGCCTCACAGTCAGAATTCTCCTCCTGCTTCACGTTGCCTCCATCAATGTGAAGGTCACATTTTGCAGTTTAATCTTCATCTTCACATTTTACCTTCACTTCTTCGCTCTTCACCATCACTTCTTCACATTTCACCTCGATACCTTTAAGTGTCCAAGCTGGGATTTTCCTCCGGTTCTAGTTTCATGAGTGATGGGCTCATTGCGGCACTTTGACTTTCACAAGCTGATTTCAGACTCCACTCCTTGCAGATCTTCTGATGCTTGTGCGTTCTCTGGTGTCTTTAAAGATTTGATGAATGTGCAAACGCCTTCCCGCCAAGTGGACCTGAAGGGTTTCTCTCCCGTGTGTGTTCTCTCGTGTCTTTGAAGATGTTCTGACCGTGTAAACGCCTTCCCGCACAGAATGCACCTGAAGGGTTTCTCTCCTGTGTGTGTTCTCTGATGTTTTTTAAGAGATGACTGTGAAAATGTCTTCCCACACACAGTGCACTTGAAGGGTTTCTCTCCCGTGTGCGTTCTCTCGTGTCTTTGAAGATGTTCTGACCGTGTAAACGCCTTCCCGCACAGAAAGCACCTGAAGGGCTTCTCTCCTGTGTGTGTTCTCTGGTGATATTTAAGAGCAGATGAATGTGAAAATGCCATGCTACACACAGTGCACTTGAAGGGTTTCTCTCCTGTGTGTGTTCTCTGGTGTTTTTTAAGAGCAGATGACTGTGAAAATGTCTTCCCACACACAGTGCACTTGAAGGGTTTCTCTCCTGTGTGTGTTCTCTGGTGGGCCTGAACAACGGATGCTTGTGCAAACGCCTTCCCGCACATTGTGCACCTGAAAGGTTTCACTCCCGTGTGTGTTCTCTGATGTATTACAAGATTATGTGACTGTGAAAATGCCTTCCCACACACACTGCACTTGAAGGGTTTCTCTCCCGTGTGTGTTCTCTGGTGTATTACAAGATTATGTGACTGTGAAAATGCCTTCCCACACACACTGCACTTGAAGGGTTTCTCTCCCGTGTGTGTTCTCTGGTGTATTACAAGATTATGTGACTGTGAAAATGCCTTACCACACACACTGCACTTGAAGGGTTTCTCTCCCGTGTGTGTTCTCTGGTGTCTTTGAAGATGTTGTGACTTTGCAAACGCCTTCCCGCACAGAATGCACCTGAAGGGTTTCTCTCCTGTGTGTGTTCTCTGATGTTTTTTAAGAGAATATGACCGTGAAAATGTCTTCCCACACACAGTGCACTTGAAGTGTTTCTCTCCCGTGTGTGTTCTCTCGTGTCTTTGAAGATGTTCTGACCGTGTAAACGCCTTCCCGCACAGAAAGCACCTGAAGGGTTTCTCTCCTGTGTGTGTTCTCTGGTGATTTTTAAGATGATATGACTGTGAAAATGCCATGCCACACACACTGCACTTGAAGGGTCTCTCTCCTGTATGTGTTCTCTGGTGTTTTTTAAGAACAGATGACAGTGAAAATGCCTTCCCACACACACTGCACTTGAAGGGGTTCTCTCCTGTGTGTGCACTCTGGTGGGCCTGAACAACGGATGCATGTGCAAACGCCTTCCCGCAAATCGTGCACCTGAAAGGTTTCACTCCCGTGTGTGTTCTCTGATGTATTACAAGATTATGTGACTGTGAAAATGCCTTCACACACACACTGCACTTGAAGGGTTTCTCTCCCGTGTGTATTCTCTGGTGTCTTACAAGATTATGTGACTTTGCAAAGGCCTTTACACACACAGTGCACTTGAAGGGTTTCTCTCCTGTGTGTGTTCTCTGGTGCTGTGTCAAATTTCCAGTGCGATCCGTGCTGTACGCACGCTGGTCGCATTGTTGCCTTGCCGTACCGAGCTGTGCTGACTGCTTTTGCTCCATCAGACCAAACGACAGCTGTAGACAGAAAAAAAGAATATCCACACCACCTACACGTCAGTATCGAGGCACAGATGAATGCAAAAACACAGTCACACGTGACTTCTATACTTATTCACATATTCATGATGTCGTGAAAAAGTTTCCCAAATTCATCACACGGGCTGTTATTGCACACAATGAGAGGGCAAATGGTCATAAATATGTCTGGAAGCCCTCGTATCTCCGTGGTGAGATGCTGACTACCTCACCTGGAATACAGGAAGTCGTGGGTTCAATCCCGACCCTGACGCCTGCTGCTTTATATTTGGAGTTTGCGTGTCTCTCTCTCTCTCCGTGGTGAATGTTAACTACCTCGCCTGGTATACAGGAAGTCGTGGGTTCGATCCCGACCCTGACGCCTGCTGCTGCTGTATATTTGGAGTTTGCGTGTCTCTCTCTCTCCGTGGTGAGATGTTAACTACCTCGCCTGGTATACAGGAAGTCGTGGGTTCGATCCCGACCCTGACGCCTGCTGCTGTATATTTGGAGTTTGCGTGTCTCTCTCTCTCTCCCGTGGTGAGATGTTAACTACCTCATCTGGTATACAGGAAGTCGTGGGTTCGATCCCGACCCTGACGCCTGCTGCTGTATATTTGGAGTTTGCGTGTCTCTCTCTCTCTCCGTGGTGAGATGTTAACTACCTCGCCTGGTATACAGGAAGTCGTAGGTTCGATCCCGACCCTGACGCCTGCTGCTGTATATTTGGAGTTTGCGTGTCTCTCTCCCCGTGGTGAGATGTTAACTACCTCGCCTGGTATACAGGAAGTCGTGGGTTCGATCCCGACCCTGACGCCTGCTGCTGTATATTTGGAGTTTGCGTGTCTCTCTCTCCGTGGTGAGATGTTAACTACCTCGCCTGGTATACAGGAAGTCGTGGGTTCGATCCCGACCCTGACGCCTGCTGCTGTATATTTGGAGTTTGCGTGTCCTCTCTCTCCGTGGTGAGATGTTAACTACCTCGCCTGGTATACAGGAAGTCGTGGGTTCGATCCCGACCCTGACGCCTGCTGCTGTATATTTGGAGTTTGCGTGTCTCTCTCTCCGTGGTCGCGTGGATTTTCCTCCGAATCTCCCGGGTTTCCCCTCCACATTTAGAGTCAACATCAGCACGCGTGCAGCGTCTTTGACCGATACACATTTCCACACGTATTCTTGGTTCTTTCGGTAAAGTCACGTAGATAGACAATAACAACAGATAATAACATCAAATAAATGCCACTTGATCGAAACGTCGTGGGTTTTTTTATTTATTTACAATTTTGTTTACTTTTATTCATTTTATTATGTTATTTTTACTAAATTTTCTATCTCCGTGACTTCACCGAAAGAACCAAGAATATGAATTGCTGCAGTTACGAAAGTTTTAAGTCAAAACATTGACACACGTGTTGACAAAACCCCACCCACCTTGTTGTTGTTGTGGGCAGGTAGCTTCTGTAAACAAGAGCGGTACAGCAGCTCAGGCGGGCTTGGGCTGGTAAAAAACGAAAAAAACTGCGTTAATATCTACAATAAACCAAAGTGACAAAGTAGCGAGCCGCGTGAAGACAAATTAAACTTAAGGGAGGGAATTAAAGCAAACGCGACCAGGCGAGGGCAGGAGGCAAGGCCCCGCGTGTCTAGGCCCCGCGTTGTAAAGTTCCAACTTGGACATCGATTCACAAGCTGCTGCTGCTCTAGTGACATCCCTACGAGAGAGAGAGCGAGGCTCTACCTTGGTAAACAACAACAACCACAACAACAACAACCACCACAACAACAACCACAACGACGATGAGAATTTCTCACCTCGGATTTCACTGCACGCGCGAAGCTGTAGCTTGTGACGTCACGCGGCAGCAGGTGACATGACGTCACTTCCGGGGTACAAGACATTCCCCTCCCACAACGAGTGGCTACTCTAACTGACGTCATTAACACATTATGTTAATGTGTTGAGATCGAAACGTCGTGGGTTTTATGCTTTAATGAGTGACTTTACCGAAAAAGCCTAAGAGCATGAATCATTGCAGTCACGAAAGCTTCAAATCTACAATTTAATAAACGACTTTACCGAAAAAAGCCTAAGAGTATGAATCATTGCAGTCACGAAAGCTTCAAATCTACAATTTAATAAGCGACTTGACCGAAAAAGCCTAAGAGTATGAATCATTGCAGTCACGAAAGCTTCAAATCTGGAACTCATCATGGATGTGGCTGAACGTCACCGTGTAGGAGCCCAGCGCGTGACACCTTCACGCGCTGGGCGAGTGGCGCAGTCTCGCTTCCCATGCAAGAGGTCGCGGGTTGGATCCCCGCGTCCTCCGCGGGCGAATATATTTTTAAATCCTTTATATTAAGTTCGCTTGCGTGCTTACTTACGACCGTGCAAATCTTTCAGTCGTTTTTTAACCCACTTCCCGTGATCCAATCGAGCTGACATTTTGCACACAGACTCGTTGTGCGTGACAATTAATGTTCGTGAAAAAAAATGTCCAAAATTTTACACTGTTTAGGGAAACAAATTAAATATTTAATTACCAATTGCTTAATGGTGGCAGGCAATCATCTGACCCATAGGTGGCAGCCATCTCAAGCCAGAGGACGAGAGGACTCTAGCCGCCACGCATATAAAGGATTTAGAGTGAAAAACTTTGTTTTTACGGGTTATACTTGTTTTACATTTATTCAAATAGAAAACGTTACACATTTGGTGAGTCCATTGGGCAAGGCACTGACCGCTTGATTGGAATTTGCTGTTTATTAAAAGAAACATTGTTGATCGAAATTTTGCTTTCATGGCTTTATTTTGGTGATTTCGAAAAGTGTATTGGTTTAGCCATGTTTGTTTGTTTGTTGTAGTACAGAGTTAGACTGATGGCTTAATCTAAGTTATCTTATGGTTGTTGTTGTCACATCTCTAACGTCTTAACAGGGGCTTCAAAACAGCAACATCGAGGACGACAAGAGGTCAAGCTGGTTCACCAATGTGAACGATGGACGTTACATTAAAAAATTGATTTAAAAAAATATTCCTCGTGGAGGATGCGGGAATCGATCCGGCGACCTAAACATCAAAGAGATCAGTGCATCTGTTAGCGTGCTCACGCTACCAGGTACACTAAACTCTTATTGGCATCGAGAGGGCTCAAGTGTAGTTACTAGCGTGCCAGTTGTGTGTGTTAGCGAGCTCTGTGTTGTCAGTAAGACATTTCACACCGTCTATCCTTGTACTGGACGTGCATCTGAGATGTGTTCACTTCTCTTTTCTCGAGCGCGCTACCATCTGAGCCAATAATAAAATTAAAACATAATAAAATAATTATTATATTATACATAATAAAATAATTATTATACATAATAAAATAATCATTATACATAATAAATAATTATTTTATTATAAAATAATTATTTTATTATACATAATAAAATAATTATTTTATTATGTTTTATTTTTATTATTTCCATTCTACGTGACTTTACCGAAAGAACCAAGAAGATGACACACACAGCTTGCACGCTACCAACGACACTGGGACCCTCACGATGCTACGGAGAGATCAGCGCACCTGGTGGCGTGAGCACGCCACTAAGTACACTGACCTCTGTTTAGGTTGCTGGATCGACGCCAGCATCCTCCACGAGGAATATTTTTTTAAAAATCAAATTATAAATGTAACGTCTGGCGTTATTGTTGGTGACATGTTCACATTGGTGAACCAGCTTGACCTCTTGTCGCCCTCAATTTTGCTGTTTTAAAGCCCTTTAAGACGTTAGAGATGTGACGAGAAATAAAAAATACTTATAAAAAATATACATATCGAGCCCGGCAGGAATTGAACCTACAACCTTCTACTCTGCAGGCAGCCGCGCTACCCATTGCACCACAGACACCACGTGACTCTCTCAAAATATAATAAAATGACTATTTCATTTTACATAATCAAATAATTATTTTAATGTTTTATAATTAAAAGAAAAGAATTATTTAATTATACGTAAAAAATATGTATTTATTATGTTTTATCATAAAAATAAAATATAATAAAAGAAATAAATTTTGCTCATGCGAAAATACCTATTTTTTTTTAACAAAATAAAACATTGAATATTTATTTTATTATACATAATAATAAAATAAATATTTTATTATACATTAAAGCAAAAAACCCACGTTTCGATCGCAATACATTAACATAATGTATTAATGACGTCAGTTAGAGTAGCCACTCGTTGTGGGAGGGCTGTTGCTTGTACCCCGGGAGTGACGTCATGTCACCTGCTGCCGCGTGACGTCACAGGCTGCAGCTTCGCGCGTGCAGTGAAATCTGAGGTGAGAAATTCTCATCGCAGTTGTTGTTGTGGTTGTTGTTGTTGTTGTTTTACCAAGCTAGAGCCTCGCTCTCTCTCTCGTAGGGATGTCACTAGAGCAGCAGCAGCTTGTGAATCGATGTCCAAGTTGGAACTTTACAACGCGGGGCCTAGACACGCGGGGCCTTGCCTCCTGCCCTCGCCTGGTCGCGTTTGCTTTAATTCCCTCCCTTAAGTTTAATTTGTCTTCACGCGGCTCGCTACTTTGTCACTTTGGTTTATTGTAGATATTAACGCAGTTTTTTTCGTTTTTTTACCAGCCCAAGCCCGCCTGAGCTGCTGTACCGCTCTTGTTTACAGAAGCTACCTGCCCACAACAACAACAAGGTGGGTTTTGTCAACGCGTGTGTCAATGTTTTTTGACTTAAAACTTTAGTAACTGCAGCAATTCATATTCTTGGTTCTTTCTGTAAAGTCACGGAGATAGGAAATAAAATAACAGAAAAAAATATTAAATTAAATAAAAAAATGCAAATAAAGCAAAAAAACCCACGACGTTTTGACCGCAACACAAGTGGTCTTTGTTTATTTCCATTATCTGTTATCTGTATTTGCTATCTACGTGACTTTAGAACCAAGGCTACGTGTGTCAATGTCTGTCAAACACGCTGAGCGCGTGCTGATGTTGACTCTAAATATGGAGGGGACAACCCCTGCTGCTGTTTACCATGGCAGTGCGTGTGCCAGAGTCAAGTCTGTTCACTGTTGAACACGCAGGTTATATCAAAACAATATCATATCTTCTTGGTTCTTTCGGCAAAGTCACGTAGAAGGGAAATAATAAAAATAAAACATAATAAAATAATATTATAATATACTATAATAAAATAATAAATTATTATTGTCATATATTATTATATTTCGATATAAAGCTTTCGTGACTGCAGGATTCATCTTCTTGGTTCTTTGGGAAAAGTCACGTAGAGGGGAAATAACAAAATAATACAAATAAAACATAATAATAATAAATATTGTATTAGTTTTATTTTTATTATTTTATTATTTCCCTTCTACGTGACTTTACCGAAAGAACCAAGAAGATGAATCCCTGCAGTCACGAAAGCTTTAAATCGAAAGTTAAATTTCAGTTTAGTCTATGGGTCTCAACCATGTGTCTCTGTGTGACTCTGTGGGTCTCTATGTATCTCTATGGGTCTTTATTCATCTCGATGCATATTTATGGGTCTCTATGTGTCTCTGTGGGTCTCTATGGGTTTCTATTACTGGTAGGAACGAAGTGGACCAGACCACCAATAGATTAATGTGTCCGTCCGTCCGTCTGTCCGACAAGATGGCCGCCCGCTCCCCCTGCGATCTGTGAACTAAACAAGATGGCCGTCGCTTCCGGCGCCTCACGGCGAAACTTTAAACTTCGCTTCAAATTTACTTTACTGAAACGCAGCACGCTTTTTTAACACAGAGACAAGATATATTTATATTAACACAGACACGAGATACATTTAATCGCCTTATTTGCGAGGCCTACTGCAGAAAAGGCATCGCGAGCCCTACTGCAGAGAAGGCTTCGCGAGGCCTACTGCAGGGAAGGCTTCGCGAGGCCTAGTGCAGAAGGCTTCGCGAGGCCTAGTGCAGAAGGCTTCGCGAGGCCTACTGCAGAGAAGACTTTGCGAGGCCTAGTGCAGAAGGCTTCGCGAGGCCTAGTGCAGAAGGCTTCGCGAGGCCTAGTGCAGAAGGCTTCGCGAGGCCTACTGCAGAGAAGACTTTGCGAGGCCTAGTGCAGAAGGCTTCGCTAGGTCTACTGCAGAGAAGACTTTGCGAGGCCTAGTGCAGAAAGGCATCGCGAGCCTACTGCAGGAAGGCTTCGCGAGGCCTAGTGCAGAAAGGCATCGCGAGCCTACTGCAGAGAAGGCTTCGCGAGGCCTACTGCAGAAAAGGCATCGCGAGCCTACTGCAGGAAGGCTTCGCGAGGCCTAGTGCAGAGAAGGCTTTGCGAGGCCTAGTGCACAAGGCTTCGCGAGGCCTAGTGCAGAGAAGGCTTCGCGAGGCCTAGTGCAGAAGGTGGTGGTGGGGGTGGTGTGGTGGGGGGTGGTGTTGAGGGTGGTGTTGGGGGGGGCTGTCAACTGCGCGTCACCAAGTCGTCGGCTCCCGCGAAAATCGCTGCGTTTTGTCGTCACGGCGTCGTCGATTTGATGGCGTCGCTGAGATAAAAGCGCCTCCTCGCTGAAGTCGGTCGCCGTGAAGTCTGCAAACGACCACTTCGCCCCCAAGTAGTTGAAGACGGGGACAGTCGACACAGCGGCGTCCACACGACTCCTCGGCCACCCACGATCACCACGATCACCACACGCCGCCCTCACCACTTAAGCAGGGCGCGTTGCTAAGGGGCGGGGTAGAGGGCGGGGACTCGGAGCCTCTGGCGCGCATCGCTCCTCCCGGTTACTAATTATTATTCCTACCAGCCCACCCCGCAGGGTCCTGTTAAATTGACGCCCCTCCCCCCACCGTATAATCACATTTTCCTATAACATCGAATAAGGAATAACACAATTGGAACCTCATTTGCCAGTAAAAATATGATAATTGTTTTTTTACCCTTCTATCCGGCAACAAAACTGACACCTTGTTTTTACAAGGAGTCCTGTTTACATAGACCACAATACCTGCAGCCATAATGCAAATAAAAAACAACTCTGATAATATGCACTGAATCCCTGCAGTCACGAAAGCTTTAAAACGACAAAATAAGTTTAAATTTGCTGAACGACGGCTCACAGCTTGCAATTGAAACTGCTATTGTCAATACGATTTGCAGTGAAATTCGGAAATATGTCGTCTCCATAAAAGACAATAAAACCAAGAAGATCCAAAGGAGTTTCTGGTAGAACTTCATTCCGGTTACTGAGCAGCATTTTGCAATCTCCAATTTCTGTGATAAGTTCGTGGCCATTGATGTCGGTGTCATAGAAATTTCCCAAATCTGTGCAATTTCGACGAACTGCATCGACATCCGTGTCGGATAGAAGAGTTTTGACGTCCAGCAGAAATCCAAATTTCGTGTTCAGGTCTTTTAGTCGTAAAAACCGTGTTGACATCTCCTGTTGAAGTCGATAAAATACGCTCTTCATAACGCGCACAATTTCTTCTTCTGCTCAAAGTCCTGCATCTCTTGCCAGTTCTCCCGGCATCTTCCGACGTCGCCTAATTCTTCTGTCCACATCGATCCCCCAGGTTGTGCATCTTGTTTTGGCAAATCATCACGAAGCTTGACAAATTCATGCTCCAAAGATTAAAGATCAGTTGCTGCTTCCTTGAAATTCATAGTAGGATCCTGTAAGTGCTTCTGAACACGATCCATTTTTCCAAGAAAGACATTCAAGAAATGTAATGAAACTATTAAGTTAAAACTTTATACGCATGCCTGTAACTGTTCTGCATCACTTCTGGTTTCAGGCATCATAGTTACGTCCTCCGATAATTTGTCTAGCAGCCCTACTAGTTCATCCAGTGCTTCATAGGTAGCTTTAACAGCTTCTGATCGTGCACTCCAGCGTGTTTCAGGCCGTCGTAGTTTCTGCCACCAAAAAACAGGCCAGTGACTAAGGCTGAAAGACTGCGCCTGTCTGTTGTTTGGGACGTTCTTCCATGTACATTTTTAATAGGCGCGCGTACCAAGATGTTATTACATGACATGTAGGCTGTGTGTGGCGGGATGTATAAACTTTTAGGTTGAGGTGTAGATTTGTGCAGTAGTTTCAGGCTGACGCGCCCGCCGCAATAAGTTATCATGTATCGTTGCAAGCCTCATTTTGGCGCCCCTTTACCTTGGTGCCCGGGGACACATGTACCCCCCTGCCCCCCCCCCCCCCCCTAGCCTCGCCTCTGCTTGTTTGAGATTTCTATCTCGGAGCTAAGCCATGCCTGTGTGTCCTGGTGCGGCGTCTCCATCTATCTGACGATGTCCCCAGGAGTGCCCCTTGAGAGAAAGATCACGTCCTGCTGACATTTGAGAGCCCATCCACGTCACCGCTTGTCACCGCTCGTGTCAACGTCTCGCCGCACGACCGTCTCAGGATGTCGCGGTCCCCGTTTGTCAGCGACGCGAGTCACTCGCTGAAGCCGGATGCCCCCACCTCCTCGGGTCGCCAGCCGCGATGGCGACGCAAGGCGGCGTCCGCTAGCACGAGCACGGTGGGAGGCTTGGGCATGCCAGCTCCCCCTGGCGCCCGCAGCAGCCGCAGCTGCAGCCGCAGCAGCATCAACAGCAGCATCATCAGCAGCAGCAGCAGCATGATGGCGGTGTCACCAATGAAGGGGACTTGCCGCACCAACACTGCGCCAGGACGCACTCGCGTCTCCAAGTGCCGGAAAATGCCCGGGGCCAAGGGCACGAGCTCGCCTGGTGAGTGTGGCGTGGCTACGTACGGTGCGAAAGAAGTTCAACAGGCACGCGTAGCCTGTGGTTTTGTGCGTTCGGTGTGCGATGATTGTGGCGTTTGAATGCGTGGAATGTGCGGCGTGTGGTCTGTATGCACGCATCGCCATATATATGTATGCATTCTCTCTGTATATACTTTGCTGTGTGTTTACTGTCCGTGTACACATTTGCCATGAATGCCTGCTGTGTGCGTGTGTGCCCAAACTCCAGGTCGCGCCCGCCGCACTCCCCATGGCGAGCTCGGTGACCGATTCATCCCGGTGCGGAACAGCGAGAATATGGAGGTGGCACGCTACCTCGTATCTCGAGAAGAAACAGCATCTCCACTGAAGGCACGGAGACACACGGTGACACACGGAGACACACGGAGACACACGGTGACACACGGAGACACACGGTGACACACGGAGGCACACGGTGACACACGGAGACACACGGAGACACACGGAGGCACACGGTGACACACGGAGACACACGGTGACACACGGAGACACACGGTGACACACGGAGACACACGGAGACACACGGTGACACACGGTGACACACGGAGACACACGGAGACACACGGTGACACACGGAGACACACGGTGACACACGGAGGCACACGGAGACGCACGGTGGCACACGGAGACACACGGTGACACACGGAGACACACGGTGACACACGGAGGCACACGGTGACACACGGAGACACACGGTGACACACTAAGACTCACGGTGACTCACGGTAACACACGGTAACACACGTTTATATTTGTCCTTTATATTTGTCCACGTGTAGAAGAAGCAGGCAGCGATGATGCATCTGCTGAGCGGCGTGGATGTGGAGAAAGCACGAATCTTACGCTACCAGGGACGCGTACCCGAGGGTAAGACGGGCTACACGGAGAGACGGTGAAGGACGTGGGGAGCTGGATTTGACGTGTTGGCGAGGACTCAGGGTGACGTCGTGGGAGAGAGACTCGAGCGGTAGACACGACACGGGGACGACAGAGGAGGTGTAGGGGCAAGGCTGAGACGTGGAGGGGAGGACATGGAAGGAGACTGGGGTACAGGGGGCTACAGATGGACGGAGACACGTGGGATGGTGAGGGGGGGGCGAAAGGAACTATGTGTACGTGGCCGTGAGTGGTTCCCCCTGGCACATGGACGCAGGCAAGTCACCGCACGCCCTGCAGGGCTGTGTTCGCAGCGTTCCTGGTGAATGTGGCCACGGCGTTTGCCGTGGTGGTGAACGTCGTCCTGGTGAATGTGGCCACGGCGTTTGCCGTGGTGGTTAACGTCGTCCTGGTGAATGTGGCCACGGCGTTTGCCGTGGTGGTTAACGTCGTCCTGGTGAATGTGGCCACGGCGTTTGCCTTGGTGGTTAACGTCGTCCTGGTTGTGTGGTGGTTGTGGTGGTTGTGGTGGTTAACGTCGTTGTCGTGGTGGTTGTCGTGGTTGTGGAGGTGGTGGTGGTGGTTGTGGTGGTTAACGTCGTGGTGGTGGTTATGGTGGTTGTCCCCGAAGGCTGCAGCGGCTCCACACAGCAGCAGGCGTTGTCCTCCATGCCGGGCTACACTCCCCTCTCCCTGCTCACGAAGAAGCGGCGCGTACCCACGCAGCCCGCGCGGGTGCTGGACGCGCCGGGCGTCCGCAATGACTTCTGTGAGATTCGCGCACGCACAAAGATAAAGATCCCCCGTGTGGCCTTAACAGACCGTAGGGGCAAGTGCTGTTAGCGAGCACCTGTGAGGGCCGGAACGGCACACGAGGGGGTGGGTGGCCAGCACCACGCCCGGCCGCCTTTGTCTCCCCGGTGACTATGTTTACACACCGCACTAGGTACTCATTTGAGGCCGAGTCGACCTAGGGGAGGCTCGGGACCGGTTCAGATAATCGTCATCGGTGTTGGCCGTGAGCGGGAATCGAACCCGTGTCGCCAAGTTCATAGCGCAGCGTAGCGCTAACCGCTACACTACCACACGCACACACACAGGCACGCACACGCACACATACACACAGCTTCAAATAGAAATATATCCACGAGTG
Organism: Callorhinchus milii; assembly: GCF_018977255.1. Lineage (NCBI taxonomy): Eukaryota > Metazoa > Chordata > Chondrichthyes > Chimaeriformes > Callorhinchidae > Callorhinchus > Callorhinchus milii. The sequence continues at coordinate 7,323 of NW_024705671.1, read as the reverse complement.
AAACTTACCGGCTTCAGCCCGCTGAGCTATTCACTTATTTCTCAGCGGCAACGTGGCCACAAATGGCAGCCCAACAAAGCGGCTCCTCATCACGTGGGACTTTGTATCGGCCACATGAACACGTTGAGATACGAGTGGCCCACAATCCAGACCGCTGGTCTCCCACGTGCCCACCCTGACCCATCGCTAAGGCCGCAATGCTGAGATGGCGTCCACGCGATGCGTCAACGCGGTGCTAGTTTGGCGTTCTGCTTCACATTGTGTGCGTACCCGTGTTTGTTCGCCACAACGAGGCCACTGGCGTTCTACCCGCCACACACAGCCTGCAGTTGTCCTGCACGGTATCCACGCCGCAGCCTGCGACACCACCGCCCTCCACCGCCACAACTAAGTGATTATATCTCGACCTTCCCTGAGTCGCAAAACCGGCATCATATAAAATCTGTATTTACCCACGTGTACACGTATACACACACGATACAAATGTCATCCTGAACTTAAAGTGTTCACCCTTATCGTGACCTGTGACCCCACACCGCCGTGCACACAGACCTCAACGCGCTGGACTGGAGCGTGGACAACGTGGTGTGCGTGGCGCTGGGCCGCCTGGGGACGTTCCTGTGGGACGCGGCAACGGGGACTGTGACCCAGCACATGGAGGCCTGCAACAAGGTACTGCAACACAAATACAAAGTTCCCCCCCCCCCATGTAGCCTTCACATACTTGTGGGGCAAGAGCTGTTAGAGAACACTGGCATGGCACACCAGGGGGTGGGTGGGTGACCAGCACCAGACTTGGCCGCCTTTGTCTCCCCGTGGGTGATGAGAACCAGGTGCTCATTGGATGTGGAGTCCGCTTAGGGGAGGAGGCGCACGATTGGTTCAGACAATTGTCACTTGTGTCTTCGTTTGGAGCTTTCGTGACTGCAGGAATTACTCTTTGGTTCACCACGCATCGTCCTCCCCATTGACATGCTCATTTTTTCTCTAACCCCCTCCCTCTCTCCGCCCCCGCCCCCCCCTCTCTCTATTTAAGGCCTCGTCACAGAGACGTTCTCTCTCTGTGTGCCGATGTGTGTTGCTCTCTCTCTATGTATCTTGGTGATATCTGTCTGCTAATATGTCTGTCTATAGTTTTCTGGTTAGATTTTTGTTGCTATTTCTTTTGTACCTGATGACGGCGATTGCTTGTGTTGCAATCGAAACGTCGTATGCTATTATTTAATTTATTATTTTATCTTTACACGTGACTTTAGCGAAAGAACCAAAGAGTAATTGTCACTTGTGTTAACGGCGAGCGGGAATCGGACTTGGGTCGCCCGCTGGGTTTATCACGCAGCCCGCCAATCGCTGCACGACCAGACACGCGGAGACGCTGGCATGCAGACACGCACCGACGAATGGAGAACATGCTTTGGTTCTTTCGGTAAAGTCACGTATAAAGATAAAATAATAAAATAAATTAAATACTAGCATACGACGTTTCGATTGCAACACAATCAATCGTCATCAGGTATAAATTAAATAGAAACACAAATCTAGTATACTTTGAAATGTAATGTAATACAACAGAGAGTCGGATAACATAACAGTCAACACCCTACCTGGTTGATTACGTTCTTCCTGAGAATGCTAAATTTGAGAGAGAGATAAAACACAGAACCAGAGACATCTAGACAGACATATAAGCAGACAGATATCACAGAGATACACAGAGAGAGACACACAGAGAGAGACACACAGAGCGAGACACACAGAGCGAGACACAGAGAGAGAGACACAGAGAGAGACACACAGAAACACCCACAGAGAGAGACACACAACATAGACACACAGACAGACATATAAGTAGAGACAGATATCACAGAGATACATAGAGAGAGACAACACAGAGACACACACAGAGAGAGACACACAACATAGACACACACACAGACATATAAGTAGAGACAGATATCACAGAGATACATAGAGAGAGACAACACAGAGACACACACAGAGAGAGACACACAACATAGACACACACACAGACATAAGTAGACAGATATCACAGAGATACATAGAGAGAGACAACACAGAGACACACAGAGACACACACAGATAGAGACACACAACATAGACACACAGACAGACATATAAGTAGAGACAGATATCACAGAGACACGTAGAGAGAGACAACACAGAGACACACAGAGACACACAACATAGACACACAGACAGACATATAAGTAGAGACAGATATCACAGAGACACGTAGAGAGAGACAACACAGAGACACACAGAGACACACAACATAGACACACAGACAGACATATAAGTAGACAGATATCACAGAGACACGTAGAGAGAACAGGCTCGTTTGTGGATGCATGGGGATACGGGGGGGGGCAGTGTTGTTGTGTTCTTGTGCAAAGCCGGCGGAGTGCCGTGAAGCAGCACACGCACGCCGGCAGCTTGAGCGTGAGAGATGCGTGTACACCGTGTGTCTCTGCCCGTGTCAGATGGAGGGGCGGTACTACCCCTCGTCCGTCTCGTGGGTACCAACCAGCGGCAACTTCCTCGCCATAGGAACCAGCTTCAACACCGTGCAGGTAATGAGCACAGCATTCTGGGGTACGGGGTGGAGAGCAGAGGATTCTGGGATATTTCAAGGAGCAGGGCATTGTGGAAGGCGGAGTGTGGAGCGAGTGACCGGCACGGGAGACGGGGTGAATGGGGAACTTGCCAAAAATGTGAGACTTCTGGGGTACGGGTTGGAGAGCAGAGGATTCTGGGAAGTGAGCAGGTGGGCTTTGTATCGGCGCCGTGACTTGTGCGTCCTTGCGTGGGTCTCTATGGTGGTGCGTGTGTGTGTGTGTCTCTATGGTGGTGCGTGTGTGCATGTGTGAGTGTGTGTACGTGTGTGTACGTGTGTGTGCGTGTGTGTGTACGTGTGTGTGTGTGTGTACGTGTGTGTGTGTGTGTACGTGTGTGTGTGTACGTGTGTGTGTGTGTGTACCGTGTGTGTGTGTGTGTGTACTGTGTGTGTGTGTGTGTGTACGTGTGTGTGTGTGTGTATGTGTGTGTGTGTACGTGTGTGTGTGTGTGTACGTGTGTGTGTACGTGTGTGTGTGTACGTGTGTGTGTGTGTGTACGTGTGTGTGTGTGTTTGCACGCGCAGATCTGGGACGTGGAGCGCCGCAAGCGTCTCAGGAGCCTGTCGGGTCACGTGGGGCGTGTGAGCTCCCTGTCCTGGAACGGACACCTCCTGGCAAGGCAAGTGCTTGGGCGCACACCGCACACTTTGCCGTGGTGAGCGCTGCGGTGAACGCCGGCGTCGTGGTGACGGCTTTGGCTCTCGACTTGGGTGAGATCCAGCACCTCGGTGTGCGGGTGGAGACACGCTGCATCGCCGTTCCTTACTCTTAGGTTTTTTGGGTAAAGTCACTTAAATAGACACTCCAAGCCTGGGGTGTGTCATTCAGACGCTGTCTTCTCGACAGACCTGTTTTTTCACCTGAGGACGGCTGCTTGCGTTGTGGCCGAAACGTCGTGAGAATTGTTTTATTATGTTTTATTTTTATTATTTTATTACTTCCCTTCTACGTGACTTTACCGAAAGAACCAAGAAGATAAAGTCACGTAAGTAAAAAATTATAATAAAATAAAATAATAATAAATGAAAATAAATAAAATATTTTTTTCACAATATTTTCACCGACGTGGCTTTACCGAGAAAACCTACGAGTATGAATCCTTGCAGTCACGACAGCTTCACATCTAGAATCACTGCCGTTCCTTGTTGTTGTTTTTTTTGTCGTCAACTCTGCGGTCGCGGCGGCTGCTGCTGCAGTGGGTCCCGCTCGGGAGAGATCCGCCAGGACGACGTGCGGGTGGCGCGGCATCACGTGGCCTCGCTGAGCGGCCATGCGCGGGAGGTGTGCGGCCTGGCCTGGTCCCCCGGCGGACGCCTGCTCGCCAGCGGAGGCGACGACAACAGGCTCCTCGTGTGGGCCAGCGGCAGCACGTCCCCGGCACCCCTCCACTCCCTCAAGGAGCATACGGCCGCCGTGAAGGCAGGGACGCGCACGCACGCACACGGTGGTGACACCACGCACGCGGCGGTGACACCACGCACACAGTGACACCACGCACACGGTGACACCACGCACACGGTGACACCACGCACACGGTGACACCACGCACACGGTGACACCACGCACACAGTGACACCACGCACACAGTGACACCACACACACAGTGACACCACGCACACAGTGACACCACGCACACAGTGACACCACACACACAGTGACACCACACACACAGTGACACCACGCACACAGTGACACCACGCACACAGTGACACCACGCACACAGTGACACCACGCACACAGTGACACCACACACACAGTGACACCACGCACACGGTGACACCACACACACAGTGACACCACGCACACGGTGACACCACGCACACAGTGACACCACGCACACAGTGACACCACGCACACAGTGACACCACGCACACAGTGACACCACCACACACAGTGACACCACGCACACAGTGACACCACACACACCACGGTGACACCACGCACACAGTGACACCACACACACAGTGACACCACGCACGCAGTGACACCACGCACACAGTGACACACACCACAGTGACACCACACACACAGTGACACCACGCACACAGTGACACCACGCACACAGTGACACCACGCACCACACACAGTGACACCACGCACAACACCAGTGACACCACACACACACACAGTGACACCACGCACACAGTGACACCACGCACACAGTGACACCACACACACCACACAGTGACACCACGCACACAGTGACACCACGCACACAGTGACACCACGCACACACAGTGACACCACGCACACAGTGACACCACGCACACAGTGACACCACGCACACAGTGACACCACGCACACAGTGACACCACGCACACGGTGACACCACGCACACAGTGACACCACGCACACAGTGACACCACACACACAGTGACACCACGCACACAGTGACACCACGCACACAGTGACACCACGCACACAGTGACACCACACACACAGTGACACCACGCACACAGTGACACCACGCACACAGTGACACCACGCACACAGTGACACCACACAGTGACACCACGCACACGGTGACACCACGCACACAGTGACACCACGCACACAGTGACACCACGCACACAGTGACACCACGCACACAGTGACACCACGCACACCAGTGACACCACGCACACAGTGACACCACACACACAGTGACACCACGCACACAGTGACACCACGCACACAGTGACACCACGCACACAGTGACACCACGCACACAGTGACACCACACACACAGTGACACCACGCACACAGTGACACCACACACACAGTGACACCACGCACACAGTGACACCACGCACACAGTGACACCACACACACAGTGACACCACGCACACGGTGACACCACGCACACAGTGACACCACGCACACAGTGACACCACGCACACAGTGACACCACACACACAGTGACACCACGCACACAGTGACACCACACACACAGTGACACCACGCACACAGTGACACCACGCACACGGTGACACCACGCACACAGTGACACCACGCACACAGTGACACCACGCACACAGTGACACCACGCACACGGTGGTGACACCGCCACCACGACGGACGCGGCGAGCCGGTCGCTGTGACCTCTTCTTGGTTCTTTCGGTAAAGTCACGTAGGAGGGAAGTAATGAAATAATGAAAATAAAACATTCAGACGCTGTCGCCTCGACAGACCTGTTCTCCACCTGAGGACGGCTGCTTGCGTTGTGGCCGAAACGTCGTGAGAATTATTTTATTATGTTTTATTTTTATTATTTTATTACTTCCCTTCTACGTGACTTTACCGAAAGAACCAAGAAGATGAATCCCTGCAGTCACGAAAGCTTTAAATCGAAAGGTCACTGTAACGGCCGCCGAGTAGCGGAGACGTCGTTCGTCTGGGGAAACAAACCATCAAAGCGAAAAAATGGCGCAGAAACGTATAAAAAGCACAGATTGGGCCTTTGTGCAGTTTGCAGGTCACGTGACATGTTGGAGGCTTGCTGGACTTGGCAAGAGATCTTGGGACAGGTCCGAGGTGCTACGGGTTCACTTAGAACTGGAGGATGGCTCCGCTGCCCTCCCTCCCGCCCCCACCGCGTGGGCCGGCGTGCCACGTTGTGCCCGCCGAGCCGCGCGACGCACACACCGACACGCGACCTCCGTGCGGCTCGTGAGCGCTCGATTCCCGGCCACGGCTAACGCCGCTCGCCTTCCGCGCCGACCTGCCGCGGTGTCTGAACACCCACCGGCAACGGGGGGACTAAGGCGGTGGCGGCGGGCGGCGCGATGTGCCGTGCTCGAGCCAGTCGGCGTGCGGCGTTGGCACCGGCCTCAGCGATCCGAGAGGGCGAATGAAGAGTGTCTGTCCGCGTCGTTGTGCGTCTCCTCGTGTGCAGGCCTCGCCTGGTGCCCCTGGCAGGCGAGTTTGCTGGCGAGCGGAGGTGGAAGGAACGACCACCACATCCGCCTGTGGAATGTCAACACGGGAGTCTGCTCCAAAGCAGTGGACGTTGAGTCTCAGGCACGGACACGCACACACGGGGGGGGGGAGAATGGGGGGGGGGAGACGCAGTAGCGGCATCTCGGTGCCGTGCACGTTGCGTGCAGTGATGGGTTTTTACCCTTTGATCTGGTACAAGAACTGACAGCATGTTTGCAATAACCACAACACAAGCAGTCAAAATGCAAACAAAAGAAACAACTCTGATCATATTTACACTATGATACATCTCCTTTACCAGTGGCAAAATATAGTGATGGGTTTTTACGCTTTCAACTGGTACAAAAACTGACACCTTTATACAAGGCATCATGTTTGCAATAACCACAACACAAGCAGTCAAAATGCAAACAAAAAGAAACAACTCTGATGATGATATGCACTGTCCTTGAAGTTGATTGGTCCACACCCGAGACAGCTTTCCTTAGAGCCTAGTCTCCATTGGTGTTGGACCAGATGACGCCAAAAGGCGTACAACTCAAAAACATGATGCCTTGTATACAACTCAAAGACAGTGCACTATCAGAGTATTGAGAGCTCGGGGTAAGCATTTACACTATGAGACATCTCCTTTACCAGTGGCAAAATAGAGTTTCTTTTAGTTTGCATTTTGACTGCTTGTGTTGTGGTTATTGCAAACAAGATGCCTTGTATAAAGGTGTCAGTTTTTGCACTAGTTGAAAGGGTAAAACCCCATCACTATATTTTG
>NW_024705670.1:0-28678 GCF_018977255.1 Callorhinchus milii | reverse complement strand
GCCCTGAATTCATCCAAACCATCAAATATAAAGAGCAATGTCGCTGGGTGTTTCCACAGCTCGTCCAGAACATCACTAAGGTAAGGGTAGTGCTCCAGGATCAGACGGCTCAGGGTTATTTTGTAGTTTAGGGTGTTTAGGTCTCGGAATTTAAAAATAAAAACAAAGTGAAAGTGAGGATAGATTTTGCCTATGGCCCAGTCAAGGACAATCTTTTGCAACATGGTTGTTTTTCCAATCCCAGCCACTCCACTCACTACTGCGGAAGTCCTTGTAGGAGTGTCAGATCTGCTTCCCTTGTAGAACTTTTTTATCCGGGAATATAGTCCTCGACTAGTGAAGCTGCTGTGCAACAATTTATCAGTTCGAATTTTTTCCAGCTCTCCCCGGAGTTCCTTCTGTCTCCACTCATCGTGGTCTCTGCCTCTCGCCAGCAACTCATGTTCAACCAGTTCCCGGTAACGGAGATCAGAAATGATGGTTAACTCCGTGTAGCGATCAACCAGCTGAAAAGTCTTCACCTTCTCCTTGATCAGAATGGTTTTCACTTCCAGCCTTTCACTTTGTTTCCGTAACGTCTCCTTGTGCAGTCGTTGAACATCTTCAATTAGAGCATTGACAAAGGGGTTAGACACACCTCAGGCACCCACCTGAAGGCAGAAACTCAACACTGTGTGGATTATCAGTTGGGAGGATGGTGTCAGTGGGTAGACGTAGAGCCACAGATGTAGAACTTCAGAAGAGTTTTAATACACAAAGAGATATACATTTTCGAGCGGAGGAGAGGCGCAGAAGAAGGAGGTTGGAGAATGTCACGGAGGTAGGAATGGTTAGGACAGTGTCTGGATATGAAAGGGAGAGTGAACATCGTCAAGCCAATCTGCATGAGCCAGGGTGAGAGTGAAACCTGGTGAGTGTGGAGGTAATGGACGTGCGAATCTTAGTGTCGAGTCCCAGTTCCGCTCCTTTCTCGCTCGTCATTCCCTGTTTCAACCCCTCCAATCCGGTTTCCGCGCTGCCCACAGCACGGAAACAGCCCTGGTCAAAGTCACGAAAGACATTCTGAATATCTGTGATCAGGGCTCCCTGATCTGTGAGATTAACATGACCAATGGAAGCGTCATTCCACATTCCAACTGGAGCATTATACATCCAACGACGGTTCTGTGTGTCCACTAATGGACTTTATAGAGTACATTGGATGAAGTAGAAAAGAAATCGATTAATTCCTTAAGGTTTAAGCAAATATTCGCTATTGGAATTATGATGAAATAACAACAACAACAAGAATCCATTTATTGAGCGCCTTTCACGTCGGGAGGTCGTCCCAAGGCGCTGCACAGTTGGATCAGGACGCGAGCAAGGGGAAAATGGCCAGGGTGAGGGGAGGGAAGGGAGGGAGCGAGGAGGGGGTAGAGAGTCGAGAGGGGAGCTGAAGGCACGGTCAAAGTGAAAGGTCTTGAGACCGGCCTTGAAGGAGGAAAGGGAGGAGGCAAGGCGAAGGCACTGAGGGATAGAGTTCCAGAGCCTAGGGGCTGCGAGGGTGAAGGCCCGGCCACCGATAGGAAGGCAGTTGCGGTGGGGGATGTGGAGCAGACCGGAGCCAGAGGAACGGAGGGTACGGGCGGGTAGGTAGGGGATAACGTGCGAAATTTGGACGTTAACAATTGATTCCTTTCTTACAGTTCAACAGTCAATAGTAACAAAGAGAGAACTAAACAACTAGAACCAGGCACAATAATGATAGCAATTAGGATTCAGAGAACAAAGATATGATCAGGTTGCTCGAAGTTAGTCAGACCTACATTTTGCCTGTATCGGGAACATTCCCTGCGCTTATATCTAAACGATTTACGTGTAAGTGATTGTGTGCAGAAATTTTATGTCCAAGAATTTATTTTGTTAGTGCTGGTAGCTTGTGCAACAGGAAGGTTATATTTGCAGAATGTTCAGACACTTTCTCTACAAGACGTCAAATTATTTTTGGAACAATATCATGTTGTGATGAGGATAAGCAACAAGGAAACGGTACTTGGGCAATAAACCAAACGCTCTCAAAGGCAAAACTCTCCTCAACGATCGTTTATCCACCAATAACGAGCAAGTTAGGATCACTCCATGATTCTCAAATCCACCGAGCCAGCATTCAGCATTATTTCTTTCCTTTCATAGAGTGTGTTTAACGAGGGCAAGCACTTGCATTTAACTATCCATCCAACAGGCCTAAGTCACATTCTAAAAGTTTTTTTTAAGACATTGCCCGCTCAACTCTACTTCGCATACGACCAAACGTCTGTTCTGCAAACGGACATGACTCAATAACTAAGACAAGTGTTCATCACCGCGATATAAACCACTTCAGAAAAAACATGACGAAGGTTAGTGAATCCGAAACGTTTATTCACTTTATTTTCTCTCTGGATGCTGCGTGACCCCCTGAGTGTTCCCAGCGACATCTGTTTTACTCAGAAAAACTATGGATTCCTTGTCTATCTTCAACTTTGCTCTTTACTGTATTAGTTTCCATTTCGACTATTTTGTTTTCTATTCCCTCCTGCGGCAGCTCTCAGGCTGTTCATGATGCGAAACAGTACTATAACATGACTCTCACCACAGAGAGCGATGCTTCTCAGAAATTCGTTAAAACCAGTCTGACAAGTCACTGGGTGTATTGTTTACTGACAGCTGTTAGGTTTCAGAGCAATCTACCAAGCATCAAAGAAATACAAAACCCATTTGTTGTTTTTTTCTAAACTACCCTGAGATTACCCACAGTTATCATCCAATCGCCAGAGGATTGGTCATTGTTGCGGAGAGTGGCCTTTGCTAAAATCCTGACACCTCTGTATTTACATATTCGGTCAACAAGGATTATAAACACTGGTGGTAGCAATGGTCTAGGTTCCACCTTGAATCTGTTAACACTCTACCTGTTGTATTGTACTTCACATATGAGCAAACAACTGATATAAAGGAGTTACAAAATGATAAACATTGACTACTCCTACATAAATCCCTTGAATATAAACTGAGATTTTTTGACTTCAGTGCTCAGCTATTTTTATATTAATCTCTAGTTTGCAGTTTTCTGCCGATTGTGCAAGTCTGTCAGTATCTATCTGCAGCTTTCTTTTCCCGTAATCACTGTCAACAATATCAGCTACTTTACCTTCATCACCTTACATATTATTGAACGATATATGGTGGAGGAATCGTAGCTAAGAATGGGCCGCGGGGATGGATATGATCCAATGCCTCCTCACTCCTCGAGAGCTGCGCACAGTGACACTGAGCTGTGGAGGACATGAGTCTCTCGGTGGCGGGGTACAGGCGATTGGCTGTTTTTTNACTGGATTTGGGAGGAGAAACCTTAGATCCGATTCAGCAGATATTTGCTCACCAGTGGCCAAGAGGATGTGCTGCCGTGTGGGCAGGAAAAGTTCAAGCTCTCTTTCTCAGTCTGAAATTACAACCATACGAATTTGGGCTGAAACATCATAATAATCATAATAATAATATTAATTTTTATCTTTGTATAGAGTCTCAGCAAAGCGTCGAGACGTCGCAAAGAGCTACACAGATTGTATTGTAAAGCGAAATTAACTCTATATTTTGTGGGTGAAACGCGGCAGCCAACTAAAAACAACATTGTCCCACAAACAGTCATGGATTGAGTGACAATAATTATTATTTCTTAATTTAATTTGAAGGATTTTCTACCCCAACAATCGGCTATCAACCGAATTCCTACTTACAGTTAGGTAAACAGAGGCGTATGCAGTAAGGTAAGAAAACCTAGCATAAAGTTTTTCTCTTCCCGGGAAGCGAATCCAGGTCCTCACGCTTGGGATGCGAGTGCTCTTACTAGTAAGTTACGGGACTCCATTATGCTTTGATGGGGCTCACTAAATCTCCTGTTCGCACCCGTGTAACAGTCCCTCAGCATCAGACACCAAATTGAGAAATGGTTGAAAAGAAATCAAACGTAGAAGCGAAAGAACAGAAGATTTAGAAAACATTTCCTCACCAGTGACCTCTGGGTTGTGCTGAGCTGCTCCCCAGGTTAGCAGTTTCCCCAGTGATTGGAAACCACCAGCTCCTTCAAATTGTTGTCTCCTGACAGGAGGCAATTCCCCGTCTCTCCCAGCCAACCAGCACCAAGCTATTGTTTACGTGACCATAGCTGGTATGTGAAGGTGTGTAAGAGACGCACATACCTGTGTGACAGGCAGGTTCAGGCCTGAGGCCTGAGGCCTGCAGCTGAAAATCTTCTGACGTTTGACTTTGAAGATAGGGAGCGGCGCTTCTTGGAAAAACAAATGGATCCAGTTTCACAGGACGCTGCCTGTTTGCTTCACTTACAAGGTTTTAACCGTTTGCTATATCTGCAAAGCGAAGTAATAGGAACACAAAAAAGCGTTTTATTCTAAATGCAATGAGACGCCGGCAGAGGTAAAGTGCTTGCATCATGTTCCAATACGATCTATACCGGGACTGGCATGAACTCTGAGCTGACGTACAATTCTGGCCTGAGGAACAAACTGTAAAACTAGGATGAAGTGAAATCTGTTCCAATGTTTGTGCTGACATTTTCGCTGTGATCTCGCCTTGTACACAACAGCAAACTCCTGGTCTGCAGAAGGCACTACACTGAATTGCAATGAGAGAATGGGCAATAAACCACACATTCTAATCCCATTTACCCCCCTTGTTCCGAATAAACAGTGAAATCCCTGTATCCCACATATTTAAAATATGTGCTCCTTGATGAAACCCAACACCCATAAGCTGTCAGCGCTGCTCTACATTATTTTCCCGTATGCAGTGGAGTGAAAGGTTATAAAGTACAATAATAATAACAATCCTTGACTTCAATATTGTGCCTTAACATTTGTTCGAATCGTTTCAATGCCCTTCACAGAATATACAGTGCAGTGGATTGTCTGCATATATTGGGAGCGAAAAACAAATACTCATATTCACGTGGGTGTGTGCATTCTAAGAGCTTGAAGCACATTTGTGATTTAACCGTGAAATTGGATGCTGTTTTACCTCCTCCACTCTGCGGAAGTTCCACACAGCGACAAGCAGCCGCTCAGTGACCAGGGAGATGAAATTGGTCTTATTATTACTCTGCTATGGAGCAGGACTCCTCTTGTCAACTCTCAGTCTTCAAAACTAGCTGCTGCCTGGCCCTTCTGTAGCAGCTCTCCGGCAGTTTGTCACCTAAACTATTTGTGAAATCTGACTCTCACTGAAGGGAGCGGCACTTCTCGCAAAATCACGTCCGACCAGCTGACAAGTCCCTGCTTTTTTTTTACTGACAGTACTGAATAGGTTTGGAACTTGGTGCCGAGAATCAAGAACATATAAAAATGTTTTTTTGTGTTTTTACTTGTCCAGCGATTGCCCAAAGTTCGAGTCCAAACGTCATAGGAATGAGCTGCGGGGCTGGTAGTGGCCTTCATTATAATCCTGATCACACTTATATTCACATATTCGACCAATAAACATTGGCAGAACCGCTGCAGAGGGTACCAACTTGAATGTATTAATACTTTACCTGTTGAACTGTATTTCTCATATGAGCAAACACCTGATGTAAAGGAGGTACACATCGACAAATGGTTGTACACATTGATTATACTTACACAACACATTTGAATATAAACTGTTTTGATTTTTTTATCTAGTGGAGTCCTGTAGCTCAGGGGTTAGAGCACTCGCTTTGCTAGCAAGAGACCTGGTTTCAATTCCAGGCAGGTCAGGGCGAAACCTTGGGCAGGTTTCCTTACTCTACACGCCTAATAATAAACCCTCCAAAACAAAAAACAATAATAAATTGGTCATTTTCAATCTACGACTGTTTGTGGGACATTGCTGTGCGCAATTGGCTGCCGCGTTCGCCCACAAATACACAGTCAATTCACTTTACAGTGTGTTCTGCGAAGCGCATTGGGACGTCTCCCCGACGTGAAAAGCGCTATATCAAATGCAAGGATTATTATTAATATTATTATTATTGTGCTTTCTGCTTTTCTATATCAAATTCCACCTTACAGATTTCTGCCCTGTGGTAATGCATCAGTATCGATCTATCATTTCCGCACTGTCAACGTTACCTCCGAAATTACCGCCATAAATTCACACATTATTAAATTGTTAGAAACATTTGCAACTATTTTCAACAATTTTAGAATAATCCGATTCCAGTTTACCATTCGGATGAGATGGGTCACATTTTTCACGTCAAAAAAGCAGGCAATACCCTAACAAGTGAAGCAATAATACTCAAGACACAACAGATATACAAATCATACAGAAAAATTATCATTATCTTACTGGAGATATGTTCCCTTAGACATAAACATCGATACGTATTCCACGGGAAAGTGCGCTGACCCCCTCCGCAGCTCCAAATGTTTCAAAATTAAATTTTTCTTTAATGTATTCTAACTCCACCTCCCCATGTCACAGAGATATCACCCTCCCTTCGCAACTGCTTTCCAGAGAGAGAGAGAGAGAGAGAGAGAGAGATGGACAACTTCTGGACAGCCCTCCACATCCTGCTTGTTTCTCAGCCTTGAGATAGCCAGGTATCTGCAGTCTTTCCTTTCTGTGGTCCCTTGTTCTTACATCTAGGCTCAAGGACACGATTGTCTCAATATGTCAGAGGATTTAATTACGACCAGGAAAATATGAAATGTAATCAGAATAGTGATTTATTCATTATACAGCAGCAAAACAGGCATCAAATAAAACGTTCGTTCAGACAAGCTGATGTGGAGCTAACGTAACACCCTGTGTCTTGCAGACAGACAGCTGCTGTCCAACTAACATGCAATTGTCATTTTGTGATCAGGTAAAAAGAGTGAAGAGTCGCTCTTAAAAGCCGTCGTTTTCTGAAGTTTCCTCCACACTCTGGTCACAGTGACGGAGCTTTCATGTCACATTCTCTCACAGTAATATTGTTCCACACATGTCACCCGTCGAGAGAACATCATGATCAACCTTCACTCTGAATGTGTGTTTATCTGCCTTTGTATCTCGCTGTGAATGCAGGTGACAGTCGAGTTAGGGAAACGGAAAATGATTGTGACCCTGTTTTTGTGTGTGTGGCGTTCTCTGTTTATCCATAGCTACGTGACTGCATATTTCTTTATTCTTCCCTTGTTTTAATGTAATGATTGAGGCAGTGAAATGGTTAATGCATATGTGCCAGTGCGTGTGTGTATGCGATGTATATCTGTGTGTGTATATGTTCCTCTTTGCCTCTGAATGCATATGATGGTAGAGGCAGTGAAAGGGTTAATGTATATGTATCTGAATATATGTGCGTATGTGTGTGTGTGCCCCTTTCTATCTGAGTGCATATAATTATAGAAGCAGTGAAACTTGTGCGTATCTCCTGTCTCTCCGAGTCTGTGTGTCCCTGTCTTTCCCTCTGAGCACCCTGGCCTGTTCCACTTCTCCCGTCCTGCACACCCAACCATTCGCAGTCAGACTTTCAGCCCTTCTGCTCCTCCCCTCTGGAACTCCATTCCAGTGCCACTCCGCCTCGCCTCTACAAGGCCCATCTCAAGCATTTTATCTTTAACTATATATCTGCATTAAACAAAAAAAAATGTTAATATGCTTCTTCTGATTCCTCAGCCAAGGAATACCACTGGCTCTTGCAGTTCACACCAACGTGAAAAGAAATGAACAAGGAATTGTGAATCTTGTGCCTGTGCTCATTGTGGAGTTCTGTAGGTCAGTGGTTAGAGCACTCGTCTTACAAGTGAGAGGATATTGGTTCGATTCCCGAGACCAAAACTACAGGCAAGTTTTCGTACTCTACCCGCCCGTGTTTACCTAACAGTAAGTTGGAACCCGCTTGTCAATCGATTAGCAGATCGCGTTCCGGGGGTCATAATTTCATCAAAAAATAGCAATAATAATAATAAAATGGTCACAACTTTCGTGGAATACAGCTGGGCACAATTGTCCGCAATGTTTCATCCTCAAAATATACACACTCTGCGCTTCGCAGTATATGCTGTGAATTGCAGTGAGACATATCAAAGAAGTGATAAGTTGCTACATCAAATGCAAGGATTATTAATGTTATTACTTTTTACAAGACTTCCCCGGAATGTCCCGCGCACACGGACACAGCGAGTTGATTTCACAAGAAAGGTCGTAAGGAAAGCGTTTGACAGATAAGTGACTGGGAGCAGTCCCAACACTAATATTGAAAGTAAAAGCTGAGGGTGAAAATGTCTTACAGTCTCCAGAATCAGCGTCTGACGGAGGAATTAAGCTGTCTCATTTGTCTGGTTATCTTCACTGATGCTGTTACCCTGGAGTGTGGCCACAGCTTCTGTCACTCCTGTGTCAGCCGGAGCTGCGAAAAGCAGGAAACAAACTCCTGTCCGGAATGTCGACAACTTGTTGCCGAAAGGAACCTCAATGTTAACTGGACTCCGATGAAAATGGTGCATAAAGCTCGAGAATTGATCCTGGACCCGACAGAGTTGGGAATTATACGTCACTGTGAGAAACACCGGGAGAAACTGAAGCTGTTCTGTGAAACTGATAAGAAATTGATCTGTTCCATTTGCAGAGATGCGCGAGTACACAAAGATCACAGCTTCTTGAGCACTGACGAAGCTATTGAAGGGTAACAATAATCTTTACGTGTGGTTCATTCTATTCCGCTTAATATTTTCATGCTCAGGCACTTGTGTTCCTTGTTTATTCCAGGACAAAGTGAATTCCTGTTCAGCTTCGCTCACACAAAGTAAGGAACTTGCTCAACAAGCTAAAATGAAACAGTAACAAAAGATTCACAGGTCAAGGTAAATTGTGTCGGGGCTGATTTTTGTGGTCAGTCGTGTTTCTCTCTTTAGTATGTGTACACAGTGTGATGTCTGTGCTCTATGGTGATAATATTTCTTGCATTTTATAAAGCACGGTTTCATATCTTCTAGACGTCTGAAAGCGCTTCGCAATAAATATTGTAATGATTAGCGACTATTATGTGTGAACGAAATGCGGCAGCCAATTGTGCACAGCAGTGTCCCACAAACCCAACTTGGATTGAGTGAACATATTTTTTCGAGGGCACTCTCACTTTGTCTCTCTTTTCCGTGTGTACACAGTATGCTGTTTGGGCTCCCAGTGTGTGTCGCTTTATTCTGTGTTCCTGGTATGATGTCTGGGCTATCGGTATATCTTTCTCTACCAGGTGTACACGGTGTGATGCCTCCGTGTGTCTCCCTTTACCGTACATATTGGTGTGATATCTCAGTTTGTCTCTCTTTACAGTATTTACATGGTGTGATGTCTCAGTTTGTCTCTCTTCACCGGGTGTACATCGTGTGATTTCTCAATGTGTCTATCTTTACCTGTGTGCACATTGCAATGCCTCTTCTTGTCTCGCTTTATCGTATGCACACGGTGAGATGACCAAGTGGCTCTCTTTACCTGTGTACAGGGTGTGATGTGTGACATTTTACAGAAAAATGCGAGCAGTTTGCACGACCAATTCAGGGCTGAGTTTGCTAAAATGTACCAGAACCTGACTGTCAGAGAACAGCGGGTAAAGCGACAGCTGGAACAGCAGGAGGAAGAGCTGTTACACCGAATGGAGACACATTTGCAAAAGATTCAGGACAAATTAGATTCTGTTCAAAAGAACTTTGAGAGGTACAGAAACAGACGGAAAAAGACGCGCCAGCCTTTCTGCAGGTAAAAAGATGAAATTATAGTTTAATTCAATCTAACTGCTGTGTGCTTGTAAGCAGGTCCCACTATGTGTCCCCATCTATATCTTACCTTTTTGTTCAGGCGTGTGACTGGCACATGCCGCAGCCTATCACCATGCTTAAAGAGAATTAAAATCAAACTGATATTTCCCCACATCTCACTTATACATGTACATTCTAGAGACACATCTCAGGAATGGAATGCACTTCGCCCTGGAGGGACGAATCCTGCTTAACTATTTCCGGAGAGTATTAGATGCAGGTTGGAAAGAGCCGAGGTTGTGGACCCCAGACTTGGGTAACTGCTTGAGTCAAACCAGTTAAACCCCATGGCTTGCCATTGAAATTGCAGTTTAGCATGGTTTTCGGCTGCCTGACTCCCGGCTGCCTCCCAATTCTTCTCTCCACAAGCTGTTCTCCACATCCAGATCTCGGAAACTCGTATTCCCTCACAAACCAGGCAATGTGACCCCAAACCTCCCACCCTCGCCCATCTCCACGGGTTCCCCATTCCTGAGATGATAGAATTTAAAATCCTCGTCCTCACCTTCAAGACCCTCCAAAGCCTTCCACCTCCTAATTATTTAACTCGCAAACCCCATCAACGCGTCTGCTTCCTCCATCTCCGAGAATCGAAGAATTATGCACCACAGTAGGAGGTCATTCGGATCATCGTATCTGTCCAGTTCTTTGAAACGAGCAACTCATCGATCTCTGTCCATAGCCATGCGAACGTGTCTCTGCCACTCACACTCCCATTCTTACTGACCCTCTATATCTCTCACACTCTCACTCGCTCACCCCATATATCTCCCCACTATCACTCTTTCTTACAAACTGTGTCTAACTCAATCTTAGTATCTCTCTCTCTCTACCTCTCCCTATCTCTATCTCTTTCTCTCCCTCACTCTCTATCTATCTACATATCTATATATATATATTTATATGCCAAAGATCCCAGCACTCTATTTAGAAAAGACTAGGACATTTCTCCATATGTTTGGTTACAGAACAGATCAATTTAAGCCATATGCAAGGGTGAATATAGGACATTTTGTAAATGGCAAAAGCTAATGTGCAGATGAAACACTGTCATGGTCATAGCTTAGAAACGTTGCCGGATATGAAGCACAAACCACACAACACCTCCCAACAAAGAGGGTCAAATATTTAGCTGAAAAAGGAAAAAAACAACTGAACAGAACAGCAGAATATCTTTGGCGGTGTTTTGTATCGTTATTTCTCTGAACAGTAAACTAGTCTGAAATGTCAAATGTGCCCTCCTGTCTTGTCAGCACAGCTCCACAATACACAATATTGACTTAGTTGAGAGTTCTCAGCCCTGCTGTATTGACGGCTTTTGAGAATATTATGATCAGTTAAGGAAACCAGTCCTCACTCTGCAATACCTCGGTTGACCGCTTAGGGAGAAAATCTTTCTGTCTTTCAAGCTGCCACTTTAATACAATACAATACATTCGCATAGCGACTTTCAAATCGGTAGTGCAGCTATTTGTGCAAATTAATGTAAATCAGGTCTCGTTTGTGCCTTGTTCAGGATAAACCTGAAAGATCTTGTGATGCTATTTGGGGAAGAGAAGGGATTTCTACTGATGTTAGATTCCATACCAGCTCATTATTGCACATAGTATTAAATGGTAATGGGTGATACGGCGCTGATCTCTGTCATGGTATCACCTCAACAGCACTACCTAACTTAAAGCACAAACCACATATTTAGTAAATGTTATCATTATTCGATTCTATGAATTGTAGTTTTAAATATTCCATTGTGTTGTATGTACTATACAATATCAGGTTCCTCCATTGTCAAAACCTGGGACGTCGATAAATGTGTAGTGCGCTTTAAAAACGCAATTTGCTTTAGTTTTTTTGTGAATAATAATAATAAAAATAATATAATAATCATAACAATCGTAATAATAAGAATAGTAACTTATATATTAGCCTCGCTCCATACTGGGCACCGTGCGTAATATTGGCGGACCGTGACGGAGCCATGGGAATAATAACAATATTAATTACATTATATTATATTAGTGGGCGTGTAACATGTCAGACACTGGTTACCAATGAGAGATTGGGCGCGTCACTCTTTCTTGTCAATCAAAAGTTACCAGACAAACAGTGGGCGTGCTCTCTCTTTGAAGGAATTTCATTACATTAAAGTGACATTACAACAACAACAAAAACAACAACAAGATTCCATTTATAGAGCCACTTTCACGTCGGGAGGACGTCCCAAGGCGCTGTACAGTTGGGTCAGGACCCGAGCAAGGGGGAAATGGTCAGGGTGAGGAGAGTAAAGGGAGGGAGCGAGGAGGGGGTAGAGAGTCGAGAGGGGAGCTGAAGGCACGGTCAAAGAGAAAGGTTTTGAGACCGGTCTTGAAGGAGGAAAGCAAGGAAGCAAGGCGAAGGCACTGGGGGATATAGTTCCAGAGCCTCGGGGCTGAGAGTCTGAAGGCCCGGCCACCGAT
Organism: Callorhinchus milii; assembly: GCF_018977255.1. Taxonomy (NCBI): domain Eukaryota; kingdom Metazoa; phylum Chordata; class Chondrichthyes; order Chimaeriformes; family Callorhinchidae; genus Callorhinchus; species Callorhinchus milii. Next base: position 16,431 of record NW_024705670.1, on the reverse strand, counting down.
GGTAGGGCGGTTGGGGCGGGGGATTTGGAGCAGACCGGAGCCAGAGGAACGGAGGAAACGGGCAGGTAGGTAAGGGGATAGTAGGTCGGAGAGTTAGGAGGGAGCGAGGCCGTGAATGGCCTTGTAGGTGAGGGTAAGGATCTTGAATTCGATCTTCTGGGGGTTGGGGAGCCAGTGGAGGCGAGCGAGGGTGGGAGTGATGTTGTCCCGAAGCCTGGTGCGGGACAGTACACGAGCTGCAGAGTTCTGAATGACATGCAGCTTGTGGAGGGAGGTTCCGGGAAGGCCGGCGAGGAGAGAGTTCCCATAGTCCAGGCTTGAGGTGATAAAGGCGTGGACCAGAGTTTCAGCAGCGTGAGGGGTGAGGTAATGCCGTAGTCTGGCGACATTCCGGAGGTGATGGAAGGCGGTGCCAGTTTTGGCGCGGATATAAAGGAGAAAGGACATATCAGGGTCGAACAGAACCCCGAGTTTCCTGACTGGCTTTGAGAGGCGGAGAGTGCAGTCTTGGATGCTGATGCTGTCAGCGCCTGAGGTGCGGAGTCGCTGACGTGAGCCAATCAGGAGGGCCTCAGTTTTGCACACGTTGAGCTGGAGAAAGTTATCCCTCGTCCAGGACTCGATGTCGGAGAGGCAGGCTGTCAGGACATCGGTGGTCGTGGAGTTGAGGGTAGAGGAGGAAAGGTAGCGTTGGGTGTCATCCGCATACGTGTGGAAGTTAACCCCATGTCTGCGGATGATGTCACCAAAGAGGAGCATTTAGAGGGTGAAGAGGAGGGGTCCGAGGCCAGAGCCTTTAGGGACACTGCACGAGACTGCGGGGGCTGGAGGAAAAACGATTTGTGTAGACAAAGTGAAGACGGTGGGAGAGGTATGACCTAAACCACTCAAGGACAGGGCCTTGAAGGTTTAGGTGGCAGGACAAGCGGTGGAGGAGGATAGCCCGGTCGACCGTATCGAATGCTGCCGATAGGTCGAGGAGGACGAGGAGGCAGAGGGAGCCCTGGTCACAGATGGTCAGAGGATGTCATTCATTGACCTTGACTAGGGCAGTTTCTGTGCTATGGGCAGCAAGGAAAACCGACTGAAGGGGTTAAAATAATGAACGTTTGGAGACGAAAGAGGGCAGCTGGGAGGCGACAACTCGTTCCAGGACCTTGGACAGGAAGGGGAGTTTGGTGTTGGGCCGGTAGCTTGATAGCTGCGACGCATCAAGGGTGGGTTTTTTTAAGGTGGGAGTGATGGTGGCAGTTTAAAGGGAATGGGAATAGAGCCAGAGGAGAGGGACAGGTTGACGATGTCTGTGATATGTGGGGCAAGGAGGTGGAGCTGGGACATAAGTAGTGGAGTGGTGAAGGGGTCAAGGGAGCAGGTGGTGGGTTTCAGGAATAGGATGAGTTTGGTGACAGAGGATGGGGAAACGGGTACGAAGGTGTGTAGGGCAGGATCGGTAGGAGTCGGAGTGTGGGAGGGAAGGGGTGACTAGTTGTTGGATGTTGATGGGTAGGGGACCGCGGAGCGAATTCCCTTGATCTTTGATTCAATAAAATCCAGCATCTCCTCGCAGTGAAGGTTGGAGGAGATGATCTGCGCGGGGGGGGGGGGGTGGGGTCGGAGGAGTTGGGATGTGGTAGAGAGCAGTAGCCTGGGGTTGTCCTTCTCCTCCAGGATTATCCTGGAGTAGAAGTTCGATTTGGCTGATGCTAGAGTGGAGCGGTAGATTTTGAAGTGATCCAACCAGATTTGTCGGCGGACCGTAAGGCCAGATTTGACGCAGGTGCGTTTAGCGGCCCGCACCTGGCTCTTCAGTGAGCGGAGTTGGGTGGTGAAACAGAGGGAGGTGCGAGAGTCGAAGACAGTACAGGAGGTGATAGAGGCAAGAGTGTCAAGTGTGTAGGAGAGGGTGTTGTGGAGGAGGGTGAGAGCAGAAGAGGGGTCGGTGAGGGTTGAATGCCAGCGGGAGTGGAGTTCAGAGGACTCCAAGGCATCGGTTAGGGATTGTGGGGGTAACTTCTTCCAGGGGCGGTAGAAGATGGTGGTGAGTCTGGTGGAGGTGGGGAGTGGGGTGGGGGTGGTGAAGGAGATGAAGTGGTAGTCGGAGATGGCCTTGTCGGTGATGGTGAAATCCGAGACACTGAGGCCCCGGGTGATCACCAAGTCGAGTGGGTGGCCGTGACTGTGAGTGGGGGAGGTCGATGTGGAGGGAGAGGTTGAGCGAGAGACTGACTGCCTTATCTGATGTCAATCCAGTATTTAATAGTGACAACGCAGCCAGCTTCCTCACCAAGGACAGATATCTTGACTCATCAAACAGAGAGAAAGAACCGAAGAAACACCGTTAAATATAGGAAACAAATCCAACTATAACTCCGAAGTCCAACAACAACCACCTTACGCACAGCCAAGGATCAAAGCGATTAACAGGAGGTACCAGAAATGCAAGAAATGTTCAAATACTACTTAGAATTTTCAACCCATATTGAAAATTAAGCGGCACCTATTCCGACACAATGATTTAATTGCTGGGAGCATACAGAGAGGAAGTGTCCATATCCCCAGATAGCAGCCCACCCAACAGTGTCCCGAAGCCTATTCTATATATAGTAACCAAACTCACTGAGATCACGTGTAGTAACTGCTGTGTCTGTGAACCTGCCAGAAAAGTCGCCTTCCGACATTCGCTGGAGCAGACAGCAACACAACCACGTCAGCAACAGCTTGCACTTATATAGCGCCATTTACGCCGGGTAGCGACTCAGAGCGCTGTGCGCACCACGACCGGACGTCCCCTCAAAATATTCTCGATGATGATCACCTATGAGGTAAATATTTACTCGGGGCTCCTGATGGCTGGAATTGGTATTGCTTTACTGTGTCTGAGATTCACCTCTCACACAAAGGAAGCAGATCTCAGATGCGGAACTCTGTTCAGTCATTATTCAGGAGGTTCAGTCCGGGCTTTTCCTACTGAAGAGGACATTTGGTCACGTAACTTTCTAGGCTGGTCTTACATCGGGCTATAAGGGACGAGTAGGGCGAAAGTTCACTCCGCATAACAAAAATAAGGTCACTAAATCCACGACTGTTTGTGGGACATTGCTGTGCACAATAATCCCTCCAAAAAAAAAAAAATTGGACATTTTTAATCTACGACTGTTTTTGGGACATTGGTCTGCACAATTGGCTGTCGCGTTCGCCCACAAATATGCAGTCAATTCACTTTACAGTGGGTTCTGTGAAGAGCTTTGGGACGTCCTCCCGACGTGAAAAGCGCTATATCTAATGCAAGGATTATTATTATTATTAATCTCTCTCTCTCTCTGTCGCTGTCTCTCTCACACTGACCCTCTCTCTCTCTGACATCACAATCACAGCGACACAGACCCGGAAACTACAGGTCCCGGCATGCTTCACGGCTCAGAGCCCCCTGGTGACGGAGCCGAGCCGCGCGGAGCATCCTGGTAGCTGTAGTCAGTGAGAGAGACACACAGATACAGACACATGTCCACACAGTCTGTGTCTCTGTGTCCCTGTGTCTGTCTCTCTCACTAACTGAGCTGCGGAATAATGATGTGCATGTCCTGACTCTCTGGTATTGATCTGCAGTGTTTGTATGAGTGTAAGAGGAGGATGGATTCAGCTGCAGCCCGCACAAACACACACACAGACACACACACACATACACACACAGTCTTTCAGTTTCACTCACAGCTTCCGTCTGTCTGCGTGTGTGTGTGTGTGTGTCCGTGTGTGAAAGAGTCAGGCAGTGTCCGACAGCTCATTGCACGGAGCCGCCGTGTTTTACGGCACAGCTTTCAGCTGTGTGTGTACTCGGTCTCCTCTCTCCCTCCCTCACATGATGACGCTGACGCCCGAAACGTTCCTGTGCTTGAGTGTTAGGGACAGGTCCGCTGTCTCCCTGGTATCTAGTGATTGATAAGACAGAGGGAGACACAACCACTGAATCCGGGGTAACTATAATTGTTTGGAAAGAGAGAGATGTCCACTGTCTCCCTGGTAATCATTGATTGAGACAGATACATACCGACTGTCTTGCTGGTATCCAGTGATTGACTCTAGAGAGAGAGAGAGGAAAACTGTTCACTGTCTCCATATTAAACAGTAATTGACGGAAGAAGGAGAATCTCTCTCACATTTACCCTCTCTATCCGAGAGCGAGTGTGAGTGTGAGAGCGCGAGAAACGCGCTCACTATTATTGTCAGTAATATGATTATTATTGTTACTAATATTGTTTTCATTCCTCTGGCTCGTAGTCAGTAACCTCTGAAACGGTGTCCTGTGTGAAGGGAAAGCGCTATAAAATTGCCAGTTGATTTTATTATTGTTATTAATTTATCTGTTTTATTATTGTTTTTATTGTTTTTATATTATTATATTTTATTGGTATTGTATCAGTATTAGTAGTATCCAACTCTTGTTATTCGTATCCATATACAACAACTACAACAACTTTCACTTTCATAGTGACCTCCACGCCGGATTGACTCCATGATATGTTAGTGAAACGCAGCAAACATTGTCACACATCTACGTATCACAACAAAAGTGCATTTAATATAATAATGCTGCGTTACACCCGTAAAACGCACGGTCAATACATTTCATAGTATATCTTGTGAAGCGCTTGGAGACGTCTCGAAGATGCGAAAAGAGACACTATATCCACTGGAAGAAATGTAATTTTTGGTAAAAAGCACATTGTAGATTCGAATCGATGTATGTGCAGAGAAATGTGCTGAAAAAAACACTCTACAGAAACTCTGACGTGAAATTCATTGTTTTCTTCATTTGTGGTTAAATATTTGAGTGGCTGTTTGGTCGTGGAGTTGAGGGTAGAGGAGGAAATGTAGAGATGGGTGTCATCGCATACATGTGGAAGTAACCCCATGTCTGCGAATGATGTCACCAAGGGGGAGCGCACATAGACGGTGAAGAGAAGGGGACCGAGGACAGAGCCTTGAGGGACACCGCACGAGAGAGTGCGGGGGCTGGGAGTAAAGCCATTTGTGGAAACAAACGGAAGACGGTGGGAGATCGCAGGGCCTTGAACGTTGAGGTGGGAGGACAAGCGTGGAGGATGATAGAGTGGTTGACCGTATCGAATGCTGCCGACAGTCGAGGAAGACGGGAGGCAGAGGGAGCCCTGTTCGCAGATGGTCAAGATGTCATTGGTGACCTTGACCAGGGCGTTTTCTGTGCTATGGACAGCACGGAAACCCGACTGAAGGGTTCGAATAATGAATGGGTGGAGAAGAAAAAGCGCAGCTGGGAAGCGACAACTATTTCAAGGACCTTGGACAGGGAGGGGAGGTTGGAGATGGGCCCTTAGCTTAATAGCTACGACACATCAAGGGAGGGTTTTTNCAAAGTGGGAATGATGATGGCAGTTTTTAGTGGAATGAAAACAGATCCAGAGGAGAGGAACTGTTTGGTGATGTCTGTGATAAGTGGGGCAAGGAGCTGGAGCTGGGAGAGAAGTAGTGGAGTGGGGATGGTGTTAAGGTTCCAAGTGGTACGTTTCAGGGACAGGATGAGGTTGGTGAGAGAGGGTGGGGAAACGGGTACGAAGGTATGTAGGGGAGAATGGGTAGGAGTCGGAGTGTGGGAGGGAAGGGGTGTGGGGTGGGTGGAAGTTGGAGCGGCAGTAATCACTGAGCGGTTTCCCATGATTTTGGAATCAAGGAAATCCAGCATCTCCTCGCATTGAAGGTTGGAAGAGATGACCTGCGCAGAGTGGCGGCGGGGAGGTGGAGTCGGGATGTGGTGGAGAACAGAAGCCTGGAGTTGTTCTTCACCTCCAGTATTATCCTGGAGTAGAAGGAAGACTTGGCCGAGGCTTGAGTGCAGCGATAGAATTTCAGGAGGAGCTGCCAGATTTGTCGGTCGACCGTGAGGCCAGATTTGAGGCAGGTGCGTTCAGCTGCCCGCACCTGCTCTTCAGTGAGCGAAGGTGGGTGGTGAATCAGGGGGATGAGAGAGGGTAAGAGACAGTACGGGAGGTGATGGGGGCAAGAGTTCGAGTGTGGTGGAGAGGGTGTTGTGGAGGACGGTGAGAGCAGAAGTGAGCTCAGTGAGGGATGAACGCCAGAGGGAGAGGAGTTCAGAGGCCTCCAAGGTAGCGGTTAAGATTGGTGGGTTTAACATCTTCCAGGGGCGGTAGAAGATGGTGGTGGTTCTGGTGGATGGGAGGACCGTAGAGGTTGTGAAGGAGATGAAGTGGTGATCGGAGACGGTCTTGTCGGTAATGGTGACATCCGAGACACTGAGGCCCCGGGTGATCACCAAATCGAGTGTGTGGCCGTAACTGTGAGTGGCGGAGTTCATGTGGAAGGTGAGGTTGAGCGAGAAGTGGAGGAAGGAGAAGTCCGAGGAGAAGAAGCAGGAGGATGAAATCGTCCAGGATGATGAGGTGATGAGAGCAGAGGCAGAGTGCTTTAGGTTGGGTGGAAATATCGGAGATGAAGTTGGGCCAGGTTTTAGGGGTCCGGTAGAGGAGGAGGGTATTGAGTGAGAGGAAGGAGAGGTGGGAGAGGGTGAGGTGCTCAAAAGAGGGGAGAGAGCCAGAGGATTAGGGGGATAGGGCAAGTGGTTTCCTTGAGATAAGGGGTACAGCACCGCCACGGCGGTTGGGGCGATGGATGTGGTGGGAGGTGTAGCCGGGTGGTGTGTCCTCCGTGAGGGGTAAGGTGTCGCCTGGGGTTAGCCAGCTTTCCATTGAGGCCATGATGTCAACGTTCTCATCAAACATGAGATCATTGATGTGCAGGGTCTTGTTACAGAGGGAGTGGACGTTATGTAGTCCGATGTGGAGGGAGCGGTTGTAGAAAGGTGTGTGGAGAGGGAGGGTTGCCCAGGTTGTGTGGCAGGGTTGGGGGGAATGGGGATGAAGGAGGAGAGTTTGACTCCCCGGATCTGTGTCCGGGATGGCTGTCGTGTGTGGTGGGGAATGGGGCAGTCGGTGTGGCGACTGCTGGATAGCGAACGCCGAGTGCCACGGTGAGCCCGGCGGAGTATTCCCAGGCTGGAAGAGAGAGACGGTGCAGGAGGGTCAAGTGGAGATAGAAGGAGAGAGGGACGGAGAGAGAGGACGACAGAGCGGGAGAGATGCAGAGGGTGAACGGTTTGGGGGGAGAGAGGAATGCGGAGGGAGGGAGGGGCTGAGGGGGCTCGGGTTAAAGACGACCAACGTCTCCCTGGTAACAAGTGATTGACAGGAGAGGGAGAGAGACACGCCCACTGCCTCCCTGGTAACCAGTGATTGACAGGAGAGAGAGAGACGGGCCCACTGCCTCCCTGGTAACCAGTGATTGACAGGAGAGAGAGAGACGGGCCCACTGACTTCCTGGTAACCTGTGATTGACAGGAGAGAGAGAGACGGGCCCACTGACTTCCTGGTAACCAGTGATTGACAGGAGAGAGAGAGACGGGCCCACTGACTTCCTGGTAACCACTGGTTGACAGGAGAGGGAGAGACACGCCCACTGCCTCCCTGGTAACCAGTGATTGACAGGAGAGAGAGACACGACCACTGCCTCCCTGGTAACCAGTGATTGACAGGAGAGAGAGACACGACCACTGCCTCCCTGGTAACCAGTGATTGACAGGGAAGGGTGAGACAACAGCACTCTCTTCTTGGTAACCACTGGTTGACAGGAGAGGGAGAGAGACACGCCCACTGCCTCCCTGGTAAACAGTGATTGAAGGAGAGGGAGAGACACGCCCACTGCCTCCCTGGTAACCAGTGATTGATAGGAGAGTGTGAGACACGCCCTTTGCCTCCCTGGTAAACAGTGATTGACAGGAGAGAGAGAGACACAACCACTGCCTCCCTGGTAACCAGTGATTGACAGGAGAGTGTGAGACACGCCCTCTGACTCCCTGGTAACCAGTGGTTGACAGGAGATGGGGAGAGACACGCCCACTAACTCCCTGGTGAACATTGATTGACAGGAGAGAGCCGCACGCCAATTATTCTGATTCTTAACGTTACTTCTTTTATTTTTATAATTTTTATATTATCGTTGTTATGATTATTGTTATTTGTTTGGTTCCTGTTATTTTTGCTTTTATTATAATTATTGTCACTATTATTGTTATTATAGATATCTCGAAGACGTGATAATGCGCGGTATCAAAGGCAATGATTACCAATACACTTAAATAGCCTATTGAAAATTCAAAGCGGGTTTCTGTCCAGAAAAATATACAGACAAAACCCCGGTACGGAATTTCAGCTGCGGCTCATTTGTTGCTTTTTCTTTTGCAGTTGAACGTTTGAGACCTTTGTACAAGGACTTTTGTTTCGTTTGTGCTTTATATCCGGTAACACTGCTCAGCTTACACCATAACTGTGGTTCAGCTGCACATCAGCCTTTGCCATTTGACATCATGTCAACTATTAACCGTTTCATACAGCTTTCCATTGAGCTGGTATGGACTCTAACACCTGGAGAAACTCAATTCTCTTTCACTAACAGTAGCACGGGACAGTTAACAAATTTAAAGGGAAGTGGGAGAAATTGGGGCCGTTGGAGTGTATACTCGGGACCACAGTCGGTTGAGAGGTTGGTGAAGGAGGCTTGGCTGAGGGGCTGGGGGAAAGGGTGGTGTAGAACAAGAAAGAAATTTTCACATCTCATCTCATCTCATCTGAGCTGCGATATATCAGTTTCTCCGAGAGATAAAGGGAGACACTGATATTGTGGATGACAGAAAAACTGACAGGAAAAGAGACACTGAGAGACTGACAGGCAGAACAACAGACAGACAAACAGATTCTGTTCGCTGTTGGGCAGGCTGCGAAAAGGGTTAAGATGGTCTGATGATGTGATGGGGGAACTGTCAGGATTTCTAATTACAGCAAAACCACAGAGATCCGCTCTCGAAGCTCAGCCTCTGTACGTATTCCCTTCTTCCTCTTTCAGCTTCTCACAGTTTGACTGGTTTTAGTTTCTCTCTTCCAGTTAATTTTCAATAAATATACGACAAACTTGTTCAAGCTGATGACTGGTGAGGCTCAGGGTTAAAGTTAGCTTCAGACTTAGGGTTAGGTTTAGGGATAGGGATTAAGGTAAGGGTTAGCATTGAAGGTTAGGTTTAGAGTTAGATTTAGGGGTTAGGATTCCCAGTTAAGTATCGGGTTAGGATTTAGGGTAGGGATTTGCATTAGGTTTAGCGGTTTGGGTTACTGATAAGTGTTGAGCTGATGTAAGGTGTTATCTGCGGGACTGAACCGGCTCCAGATGACACTCAGTGCAAAGGGACATCAGAATACCGGCCACCTCTATGATGGGCTGGGTGACGGACCAGCTTACCGCAGGTTGGGGAGTGCCAAGGTTTAGGGGACATGGGTATGTGAGTTGGGGTTAACTGCTGGCATTTAACCTGCAAAAACCACCCAGTTTATCAGTGTGGACACGATGAGCTGCCACTGTTTGTCACGCTCAGACGATCACCCCACCAGGCCTCACAGGGTGGACAACACCTGTGCAGATAAACAGTTGGCGGTGGTGTGGGTGAGGTTTGTGGTGTTGGAGCTCCAGTTAAATATATCATGAGCTGTGCTGGTTTCCTGTGGTCATTGAAGAGAAAGTGTCTGAGTCTCAGTGTTCCGGGCAAAACCTGCTCCTGAGACACAAGCCTCCAAATTCTGCTACTCACCAGCTCCTCCGGGTCCGCATGATGTTACATCTGTTCCAATTTCTTCGTGAGTATACTTTTTACTCAATCACAGAGACATTGCTGCCAGACAAGTGAAAGAGTGAGAAGAGTGACAGCCATTGCGACACTCCTGACTGACACGGAGAAACAGTCTCCTCGTCGTGTCCGAGCCGGTTCTCGCTCCCCCACTGGAGCTCCTTACTCTCACCAATTCCCTGATCTCTCTCCCCATTATGTTTATTTTTATTCCTCTGTCCTTCTTTGGTCTATTTCCCACAATTTCTTCTCTATCTTTTTCTTGTCTCACTTTTAATCCAATATGATTTTGGATTTTTATCCTCCTTTCAAATTTCGACTTGTGTCCAAAGTCACTTTTCAGTTTTTCTTCCTAAATAGTTATCTCTCCACTTGTAAATGTTCTCTTTTTTCCTGGTTTAATTCAAATTTTTCCTCCATTTCTTTTGTCTTGTACCTGCGGTCTCAAATATTTCTCTTCCGAGATTATCAAATTTCTTATCCGTCTCGACGTCAGTATTTGTACTGCTGCTGAATGTCTCTCATAGTCTTGCGGTGTGCTTCTATAGTCCAAAATTACCAGGTGCTTATCTGCCTTTACGTTGTCTGTCTTTTTCCACACTTTCTTTACAGTTTATGTTTCCTGTTCAACCAGATCATTGCATTGGCGATATTTCGGTGGATTTGTTTTGTGATTTGTTTCCCACTGCCTGGTGGATCTCTTGTATTTCTTGCTTGAAAATTACACCTATTGTCAGTAATTATCTCCTTTGGTATTCTAGGATTTCCTTGTTTTTTTTCCACTATAGTTTCCGATGTCATGTATACTCACTGTACCTCGATATCTAGTATATTTTCATTAAGTAGTGTTCGCTATTATAATAAAACCAGTTCCTATTTTAGTCCAAGCTTTAATTAGTTTCGTGTGCCATAACACTTGTTTGAATCTTTCCGTTTTGATAACCCTCACATGTTTTATATTTTCCAATATAATCCTGATCTGCAAATTTATGCCCGGCCAAAAGACAACTTCTGTCACACTTTTTTGACATTTTCTATTCCACAGTGTACTTTTGTGTATGTTCCTTAATGCTTTACTTCTTAATTCTTTTGGTTTAATTCTTCCATCTCCTCGATGTATTATACCATTTGCTGATATATCTTATTTCTGTATTCCCAATATGGCCAGATCTCTTTTGGTGCCTCGCTTCTGTTTTTAAACGATCCCTTTTTTAGCATTGTCTGAATTGCCTTGCATATCGTTTCTATTTCTTTGCTTCTCTTATGTCCTTTTTTCTGTCTTGTTGCTTTTGCTATTTTCTGTACATGGAATTTCATCTATGTTTCGAGTTGGTTTTCCTTTTCATTCTCCTGTTGACTGGAGGCTGTACTTAGTGTGAGTGCCATACATAGTATTCTCCTAGGTTTGTACTGATATTCAATGCGATTATCTCTGTTGCCATATTCTCATTCTTTGTAGTTTAATTAAATCTTTTGCTCAGAATGGCCTCAATGGTTTGTGCTAATTTTTTCGAATCACAATTTTTCCACAAATAATTATTGCTTGAATCTTTTGCATCCAAGCACAGCAGCTAAATACTCCTTCTTTCCCTTGGTATATCTTTTCTCCCTTCACGAGCGAGCCCTGGATGCTGATGCTATGATATTTCCACTTGATTTAATATTGCTCCTATTCCTGACTGACTTGCATCCATAGATATTGTCGCTGGTGCGATTGCATTGTAAAATTTTCGCCTTGAGCTTTTGATATGTATGATTTTTGATATAATGATTTTATTTTATTAAACGCTTGTTCCTGCTCCTTGGGACGTCATTCCGACGTGAAAGGCGCTATACAAATGAAATCTTGTTTTTGTTGCTTTTGGTTTTGTTCCTTTTCCAATATTAACTCTCTGTTTATTTGATAAGCTCTCCTTGTACGCTACTTGACCTCAGTTACTTTGGTAATCAATCTCGCCCACGAATTCATCAGTCACAGTTTTGTTTACTGCATTCTTATTTGTAGTTGTGGGTATTATTTGATCTCAGTGACGCTTTGCGGATCAATGTTTAACCTTTCCAGGGAATTATATGTCCTACTAGCTTTACTTTATTTACTCCTATCCTGAATTTTCCCCTGTTCAAATTAATGGTCTTTTCCGATTCAGTTCAATATCACTTCTGAGACTGTGTGATGTTCTCCCAGCTCAAATGTAAAAATAACTGTTTTATTCTCAGCTCTCAAAACAAAATACAACAATGAAACCAAAACCCATTTAGTTTCCATGCCTCTTGCTTTATAATTCCTGATGCGCTTGCATTGTTTCTCAGAAAATTGCCCATTTCTTCTCAAAAGGTATCGAACAATTATCTTAATTCACTCCCTGGTAGTTAAGCACCGAATATTTATAATAATAATAATTCTTGCAATTGATACAGCACCTTATCACATTTTGGGAAGTCTAGAAATGCTACACAGGATATAGTGTGAAGTCAACTGACTGTATATTTTGTGGGCGACTCGCGGCAGCGAATTGCACACAGCTGTGTCCCGCAAACAGTCGTGGACAAACAGTTGGGGATTGAGTGGCCAATAAATTATTTTAAATATTTTGAAGAAGTTACTTTCCCCAGAAAACCAGATCCATTCTTCGACGAACAAACAGGTTCCTAGTTATTGCTATGTAAGCAGAGGAGTGTGTAGTAAGGAAACTTGCCCAACAACTTGCCCTGTCAGGAATCGAACCCAAGTCTCTCTCTCGCTCTAATCACTGGGCCACATGACTCCACGTGTCAGAAACCAGGTCGATCAGCTCCCGGACTGTGTGCATTACCATGTTAGTAATTCCTGCTTTCATCTTGTGTTTTTTACATGTGCAGTGATATTTCTGGAGAGAAAGACGGTGGAATCTGCAGGTCAGTGACACCATCTCACAGCCAGATGCTGCTGTGGGGATATTAGCGACTGAGAGAGTCTTCCCTCCATCTCCATCTTCAGGTCACTTATATAATAAATAATAATAATAATAATCCTTGCATTTGATATAGCGCTTTTCACGCCGGGAGGACGTCCCAAAGCGCTTCACAGAACACACTGTAAAGTGAATTGACTGTATATTTGTGGGCGAACGCGGCAGCCAATTGCGCACAGCAATGTCCCACAAACAGTCGTGGATTGAAAATGACCAATTTATTATTGTTTTTGGTTTTGGAGGGATTATTATTAGGCGTGTGGAGTAAGGAAACTTGCAGAAGGTTTCGCCCTGACCTGCCTGGAAACTATATAGAGCTTTGTGTTGCACCTCTCCGTACCCCCGGCTCGGTGTTATGCTCCGCCACTGTCAGGGGCTGTGGGACGCTGCCTTTTGTAAGGGGCGTTGTGTAAATGCAAGTTGTTGATGTTGCTGTGGCTGCTGTGTGTCTGGGTTTAGAGAATGCGCTTAACCAGATGTCACATGGGAGCATGATGGGGAAAATCAAGGTACAGGGGGAGACTGGGTGTTTGGGGGTTGCGGAATGGTAGCTGCCCCGAAGTTTGTTAAGGTTTGACTTGGGTAATGGGGAGGTGATGTGCCCTGGGGGGCTGGCCTGCGGTAGGCTTTGCCTGTGGTAGGGTCAGTGGCTGGCGGGGAGTCGCCGTGTCTGGGCGGAGGGGATGTGCTGTAGTGGGAGGGTCTGTGCCCTGGCTTGAGGGCCAGTGTTTGGGGCGAGGTCCTTTGTCTGGGACGAGGGCCTGTGTCTGGGATGAGCGGCTGTGTGTGAGGCGAGGGCCTCTATCTGGGGCGAGTGGCTGTGTTTGGGAGGAGGACTTGTGCCCTCGGAGGAGGGTTTCTGCCTGGCGGGAGAGGATGTGATGAAAGGGAGGTGTTTTGCCTGGGGCAGGAGCTTTGCCCAGGGTTTTGCTGCTGTGCCCTGTGGGAAGGATCCGTGCGTGGGAGAATGGACGCTGTCATGGGGAAGCGAGGAGCCTTAGGTATGGGGGCACTGCCTGAGGGGAGGGCTATATCCCGGGGGAGGGGCTGTGCCTGGTGTTTCGGGCTGCTCTCTGGGACGAGGGTCTGTGCATGGGGGAAGAGGTTGAGCGATTGCATGACGGGATGTGTCTTTTGGGAGGGGCTGTGACTGGAGGGAGAGACTGTGCCTTGTGGAGGGGCTATGCCCTGATGCGAGTGTCTGTGGGTTGGTGCCAGGTGCTATGTTTGGGGGGCGGGGCTGTGCTTGGTTGAGGGACTGTGCACTCGTGGGTGGTACTTTGCCTTGTAGGAGGGACTATTCCTGGGGCGAGGCCTCTGACTGGATGGAGAGGGTGTGCCAGTGGGAGGGGATTTGCTGGAGCAGTGTCTGTGCCCTGGGTTGCTGGGGCTGTGCCGTGTGCGATGGGCTGTTCCCTGGGATGAGTGGCTGTGCTCAGGGGCGAGGGCCTGTAACTGGGTGTTTGGACTGTGCATGTGGGGAGGTGCTATTCTCTGGGTCCAGAGGCTTTGTCTTGTGGGAGGAGCTGTGTATTTGCGGAAGGGCTGTAAATGGTGGCGATTAATATCTGGGCAGAGAGGCTGCGAGGAGAGGGAGGGACCTTGCCTGGGGCGGTGGGAATGTGCCTGGGATGAAAGGCTGTGCCTGGGGTGATTGGCTGTGTCTTGAGCGTAGGGGCTGTACCTGTGCAGTGGAACTTTCCTCTGGGGCAATGGGTGGTGCCCTGGGTGTAGCGGCTATACTTTGGTGGAGAGACTGTGTCTGGGTTGAGGTGCTGTGTTTTGTGGGGTCCAAAGATAAGCTGTGCCTTGTGCGGAGGGACTGTTCCTGAGCGCAACGGCTGTGACTCCGGTGAGAAGATGTGCCGTGGGGCCGTGACTGGTGGAAAGGTCTGTGCCTGGGGGGAGGGGCATTTTTCTGGGGAGACCGGCTGTGATTGGAGACTGTGCGTAGAGTGAGGTGCTATGCCTGGGGTTAGAGGCTGTGCTACGTGGTTTTGTAGACGATGAGCCTGTACCCTGTGGCGCTGTATCATATGGGGCTGTACCGTGTTGCTTTACCCTTTTGAACTGTAGCCTGTGGAGCTGTACTCTGTCTGGCAGTACCCTATGGTCTGTATCCAGTGGGGCTGTATCCTGAGGAGTTGTACCCTTTGGTGCTGTGCTCCGTGGGTCTGTAACTGGTAAGTTTGTACCATGTGGAGTTCACCCTTCGGTGTTGTTCGCAATGGGTCTGTACTCTGTGACTGTACCTTGTGGTCCTCTACCTTGTGGGATTCTACCCCGTGGGGCTTTATCCTGTAGATATGTATCCTGTGGGGCTTTACCCTGTGGAGCTGAATTTTGTGGGCTGTATCTTGTGTTGCTGTACCCTCTGTGCCTTAACCGTGCGTGGGGTTTGCCCTGGGTGTGTGGCCTACGTGAGCGAAAGTGCCACGTTGGGGAGGACCGTTCCCTGGAGGGCACGCGGGCTGTGCCCTGAGTCGAGCTGTGAACTGTGGTTTGGGGCTGTGCGCTTTGTGGGGGGGTGTGAACTGGTGGTGGGGGTGTACCCTGGGTGATTTCTCTTTGTCCTGGTGCACATTGTCCTGTGGGTTGGCTGTGTATTGTGTGCCTGCACCAAGGTGAGGTGCTGCGCCTGTGTGTAGCTGTGTACTCTGTGGATGGGGTTTTAACTCGCAGTGGATGTGCATCTTTGGGGTGGTGGAGTATAATACGGGTCGTTCTGTAACAGGGGGTGGTCTTTACCAGGGGAGGGGTGTACCACGTGTGTTTGCCAGTACCTGGGGATGGGGTGCTTACACTGGGAATGGGTGAGAAACCTGGGGATGTATCCGGAGGGGGATGTAGCTGGGAGTTTATCCTGGGGATGGATGTATACCTGGGGTTGGGGCTGTACCTGAGTGTGGGGTGAACCTAAGATGCGCACAGGTGGAGGTAGAGCCTGGGCGTTGCGTGTCCAGGGGCGGTTGTGACCTGGAAGGGTGGGTGTGTACCACGGAGTGGGTGGAGCCGGGGGGGTGTGTGTGTACCTCGGTGTGGGTGGATTCGGGAGGGCTCTGCTGGGAGGGCTGGGTGTGCACCACATACTGCGGAGCCCACGAGTTTCGGGTGAGCCCTAGATGGACAGGTTGTCCCGGGAGAGGTGCAGGTGTACCTCGGCGTGGGTGGGCCTGGGATGGCTAGATGGGCATGGGAGGTGTGGGTTTACCTCGGGATAGGTGCCTTTGCCTTGCTTCCTCCCTTTCCTCCTTCATGGCCGGTCTCAAGACCTTTATCTTTGACCGTGCCTTCAGCTCCCCTCTCGACTCGCTACACCCTATTCGCTCTCTCCCTTCCCTCCCCTCACCTTGACCATTTCACCCATGCTCGGGTCCTGACCCAACTGTCCAGGGCCTTGGGACGCCCTCCAGACGTGAAAGGCGCTCTATCAATGAAACCTTGTTGTTGTTGTTGTAGGTGGATGGGCCCCGGAGGTTCGGGAGTGTACCTCGCGGTTGGTGGGTGGGCCCGGGAGGGGCGAGTGGGTGAGCACAGACTTAGAGTTATAGAAAACTTAAGGATGTGCGAGCTCAGGGTTGTTTGTTTGACGTAAGTCGGTTCGCGGGGGAGTGGGGTGGTGGTGGTTTGTCTGTGGGGCAGTGAGGTGCGTGGAGCACAGAGTGGGAAGGGGGGTGGTGGACGTGTTTGTGGTCGTGTTGTGTGTGCAGCACAGTTGCTATGGTCCCCGTGCTACCACCACCTCCCACATCCACCCACCCC
>NW_024705669.1:0-28687 GCF_018977255.1 Callorhinchus milii | reverse complement strand
AATATGAAGCAGAAATGGCATCTGTTTGTTTGTGTGAAGCAGCAATAACTGTCCAACGCTGAGCTCTGGCGTCATGAAAGTTTCACAGCTTATGCTGTCTGGAATTTATAGCGAACGCGACTATTTTCAGCTCGCCACGTCATTCCCTTCCCGAGTTGCCAAAATTGACATTACGTAGAAGTGGGTTAAGGTTGAATTTCCTTCAGTGAAAAACATCCCATTTAGTTAAATTGATTTCTTTCAGCTTTTTTCTTTCTTACAAGAATCAATTTCAGGGTTTTTCACTGGCATGGTTCACAGGTGGTGGTGTGTCCAGACCCACGCCTGGCCACCTTCACCTGCTCAGTATTAATGCTTCCTCACTCCACCAAGTAATTCATTGAGGATCAACCAACACAGCCAAGGCTGCATGTCTCTCTCTCTCTCCATGGTGAGATGTTAACTACCTCTCCTGGCATACAGGAAGTCGTGGGTTCGATCTCAACCCTGACGCCTGCTGTATATTTGGAGTTTGCGTCTCTCTCTCTCTCTCCCCGTGGTCACGTCGATTTCCCTCCGGATCCCCCGGTTGTCCCCACTCCACATGCAGAGAGTGAACACCGCCACGTGTCTAGAGTGAACACCGCCACGTGTCTAGAGTGAACACCGCCACGCGTCTAGAGTGAACACCGCCACGCGTCTAGAGTGAACACCACCACGCGTCTAGAGTGAACACCACCACGCGTCTAGAGTGAACACCACCACGCGTCTAGAGTGAACACCACCACGTGTCTAGAGTGAACACCACCACGTGTCTAGAGTGAACACCACCACGTGTCTAGAGTGAACACCACCACGTGTCTAGAGTGAACACCGCCACGCGTCTAGAGTGAACACCGCCACGGTCTAGAGTGAACACCGCCACGCGTCTAGAGTGAACACCGCCACGCGTCTAGAGTGAACACCGCCACGTGTCTAGAGTGAACACCGCCACGCGTCTAGAGTGAACACCACCACGTGTCTAGAGTGAACACCCACGCGTCTAGAGTGAACACCGCAAGCGTCTAGAGTGAACACCGCCACGTGTCTAGAGTGAACACCACCACGTGTCTAGAGTGAACACCACCACGCGTCTAGAGTGAACACCGCCACGCGTCTAGAGTGAACACCGCCACGTGTCTAGAGTGAACACCGCACGCGTCTAGAGTGAACACCACCACGTGTCTAGAGTGAACACCGCCACGCGTCTAGAGTGAACACCGCCACGCGTCTAGAGTGAACACCGCCACGTGTCTAGAGTGAACACCGCCACGCGTCTAGAGTGAACACCGCCACGCGTCTAGAGTGAACACCGCCACGCGTCTAGAGTGAACACCGCCACGCGTCTAGAGTGAACACCGCCACGTGTCTAGAGTGAACACCGCCACGCGTCTAGAGTGAACACCGCCACGTGTCTAGAGTGAACACCGCCACGCGTCTAGAGTGAACACCGCCACGCGTCTAGAGTGAACACCGCCACGCGTCTAGAGTGAACACCGCCACGTGTCTAGAGTGAACACCGCCACGCGTCTAGAGTGAACACCGCCACGTGTCTAGAGTGAACACCGCCACGTGTCTAGAGTGAACACCACCACGTGTCTAGAGTGAACACCACCACGCGTCTAGAGTGAACACCGCCACGCGTCTAGAGTGAACACCACCACGCGTCTAGAGTGAACACCGCCACGCGTCTAGAGTGAACACCGCCACGTGTCTAGAGTGAACACCGCCACGCGTCTAGAGTGAACACCGCCACGCGTCTAGAGTGAACACCGCCACGCGTCTAGAGTGAACACCGCCACGCGTCTAGAGTGAACACCGCCACGTGTCTAGAGTGAACACCACCACGCGTCTAGAGTGAACACCGCCACGTGTCTAGAGTGAACACCGCCACGCGTCTAGAGTGAACACCGCCACGCGTCTAGAGTGAACACCACCACGCGTCTAGAGTGAACACCGCCACGCGTCTAGAGTGAACACCGCCACGCGTCTAGAGTGAACACCGCCACGTGTCTAGAGTGAACACCGCCACGCGTCTAGAGTGAACACCGCCACGTGTCTAGAGTGAACACCGCCACGCGTCTAGAGTGAACACCGCCACGCGTCTAGAGTGAACACCGCCACGTGTCTAGAGTGAACACCGCCACGCGTCTAGAGTGAACACCACCACGTGTCTAGAGTGAACACCGCCACGCGTCTAGAGTGAACACCGCCACGTGTCTAGAGTGAACACCACCACGCGTCTAGAGTGAACACCGCCACGTGTCTAGAGTGAACACCACCACGTGTCTAGAGTGAACACCGCCACGCGTCTAGAGTGAACACCGCCACGTGTCTAGAGTGAACACCGCCACGTGTCTAGAGTGAACACCACCACGCGTCTAGAGTGAACACCGCCACGCGTCTAGAGTGAACACCGCCACGCGTCTAGAGTGAACACCGCCACGCGTCTAGAGTGAACACCGCCACGCGTCTAGAGTGAACACCGCCACGCGTCTAGAGTGAACACCACCACGCGTCTAGAGTGAACACCACCACGTGTCTAGAGTGAACACCGCCACGCGTCTAGAGTGAACACCGCCACGTGTCTAGAGTGAACACCACCACGCGTCTAGAGTGAACACCGCCACGTGTCTAGAGTGAACACCACCACGTGTCTAGAGTGAACACCGCCACACGTCTAGAGTGAACACCGCCACGTGTCTAGAGTGAACACCACCACGCGTCTAGAGTGAACACCACCACGTGTCTAGAGTGAACACCACCACGTGTCTAGAGTGAACACCGCCACGCGTCTAGAGTGAACACCGCCACGCGTCTAGAGTGAACACCGCCACGCGTCTAGAGTGAACACCGCCACGCGTCTAGAGTGAACACCGCCACGCGTCTAGAGTGAACACCGCCACGTGTCTAGAGTGAACACCGCCACGCGTCTAGAGTGAACACCGCCACGTGTCTAGAGTGAACACCGCCACGTGTCTAGAGTGAACACCGCCACGTGTCTAGAGTGAACACCACCACGTGTCTAGAGTGAACACCGCCACGTGTCTAGAGTGAACACCGCCACGTGTCTAGAGTGAACACCGCCACGCGTCTAGAGTGAACACCGCCACGTGTCTAGAGTGAACACCACCACGTGTCTAGAGTGAACACCACACGCGTCTAGAGTGAACACCGCCACGCGTCTAGAGTGAACACCGCCACGTGTCTAGAGTGAACACCGCCACGTGTCTAGAGTGAACACCACCACGTGTCTAGAGTGAACACCACCACGCGTCTAGAGTGAACACCGCCACGCGTCTAGAGTGAACACCGCCACGTGTCTAGAGTGAACACCGCCACGCGTCTAGAGTGAACACCGCCACGCGTCTAGAGTGAACACCGCCACGTGTCTAGAGTGAACACCGCCACGCGTCTAGAGTGAACACCGCCACGCGTCTAGAGTGAACACCGCCACGCGTCTAGAGTGAACACCGCCACGTGTCTAGAGTGAACACCGCCACGTGTCTAGAGTGAACACCGCCACGCGTCTAGAGTGAACACCGCCACGCGTCTAGAGTGAACACCGCCACGCGTCTAGAGTGAACACCGCCACGCGTCTAGAGTGAACACCGCCACGTGTCTAGAGTGAACACCGCCACGCGTCTAGAGTGAACACCGCCACGTGTCTAGAGTGAACACCGCCACGCGTCTAGAGTGAACACCGCCACGTGTCTAGAGTGAACACCGCCACGTGTCTAGAGTGAACACCACCACGTGTCTAGAGTGAACACCACCACGCGTCTAGAGTGAACACCGCCACGCGTCTAGAGTGAACACCACCACGCGTCTAGAGTGAACACCGCCACGCGTCTAGAGTGAACACCGCCACGTGTCTAGAGTGAACACCACCACGTGTCTAGAGTGAACACCCACGCGTCTAGAGTGAACACCGCCACGTGTCTAGAGTGAACACCGCCACGCGTCTAGAGTGAACACCGCCACGCGTCTAGAGTGAACACCGCCACGCGTCTAGAGTGAACACCGCCACGTGTCTAGAGTGAACACCGCCACGCGTCTAGAGTGAACACCGCCACGTGTCTAGAGTGAACACCGCCACGCGTCTAGAGTGAACACCGCCACGTGTCTAGAGTGAACACCACCACGCGTCTAGAGTGAACACCGCCACGCGTCTAGATGTGAACACCGCCACGCGTCTAGAGTGAACACCGCCACGCGTCTAGAGTGAACACCGCCACGTGTCTAGAGTGAACACCGCCACGTGTCTAGAGTGAACACCGCCACGCGTCTAGAGTGAACACCGCCACGCGTCTAGAGTGAACACCACCACGCGTCTAGAGTGAACACCGCCACGCGTCTAGAGTGAACACCGCCACGCGTCTAGAGTGAACACCGCCACGTGTCTAGAGTGAACACCGCCACGCGTCTAGAGTGAACACCACCACGCGTCTAGAGTGAACACCGCCACTGTCTAGAGTGAACACCACCACGCGTCTAGAGTGAACACGCCACGTGTCTAGAGTGAACACCACCACGTGTCTAGAGTGAACACCGCCACGCGTCTAGAGTGAACACCGCCACGTGTCTAGAGTGAACACCACCACGCGTCTAGAGTGAACACCGCCACGTGTCTAGAGTGAACACCGCCACGTGTCTAGAGTGAACACCGCCACGCGTCTAGAGTGAACACCGCCACGTGTCTAGAGTGAACACCGCCACGTGTCTAGAGTGAACACCGCCACGCGTCTAGAGTGAACACCGCCACACGTCTAGAGTGAACACCGCCACGGTCTAGAGTGAACACCGCCACGCGTCTAGAGTGAACACCGCCACGTGTCTAGAGTGAACACCGCCACGTGTCTAGAGTGAACACCGCCACGTGTCTAGAGTGAACACCGCCACGTGTCTAGAGTGAACACCGCCACGCGTCTAGAGTGAACACCGCCACGCGTCTAGAGTGAACACCGCCACGTGTCTAGAGTGAACACCGCCACGTGTCTAGAGTGAACACCGCCACGCGTCTAGAGTGAACACCACCACGCGTCTAGAGTGAACACCGCCACGTGTCTAGAGTGAACACCACCACGTGTCTAGAGTGAACACCACCACGCGTCTAGAGTGAACACCGCCACGTGTCTAGAGTGAACACCGCCACGTGTCTAGAGTGAACACCGCCACGTGTCTAGAGTGAACACCGCCACGTGTCTAGAGTGAACACCGCCACGTGTCTAGAGTGAACACCGCCACGTGTCTAGAGTGAACACCGCCACGTGTCTAGAGTGAACACCGCCACGCGTCTAGAGTGAACACCGCCACGTGTCTAGAGTGAACACCGCCACGCGTCTAGAGTGAACACCGCCACGCGTCTAGAGTGAACACCGCCACGCGTCTAGAGTGAACACCGCCACGTGTCTAGAGTGAACACCGCCACGTGTCTAGAGTGAACACCGCCACGTGTCTAGAGTGAACACCGCCACGTGTCTAGAGTGAACACCACCACGTGTCTAGAGTGAACACCGCCACGTGTCTAGAGTGAACACCGCCACGTGTCTAGAGTGAACACCACCACGTGTCTAGAGTGAACACCGCCACGTGTCTAGAGTGAACACCACCACGTGTCTAGAGTGAACACCACCACGCGTCTAGAGTGAACACCGCCACGTGTCTAGAGTGAACACCACCACGTGTCTAGAGTGAACACCGCCACGTGTCTAGAGTGAACACCGCCACGTGTCTAGAGTGAACACCACCACGTGTCTAGAGTGAACACCACCACGTGTCTAGAGTGAACACCGCCACGCGTCTAGAGTGAACACCGCACGCGTCTAGAGTGAACACCACCACGTGTCTAGAGTGAACACCGCCACGCGTCTAGAGTGAACACCGCCACGCGTCTAGAGTGAACACCACCACGTGTCTAGAGTGAACACCGCCACGCGTCTAGAGTGAACACCGCCACGTGTCTAGAGTGAACACCACCACGTGTCTAGAGTGAACACCGCCACGCGTCTAGAGTGAACACCGCCACGTGTCTAGAGTGAACACCGCCACGTGTCTAGAGTGAACACCGCCACGCTGTTGACGAGCCTCACCTTGTTGTTGTTGTTGTGGGCAGGTCGCTTCTGAAAACAAGAGCGGTACAGCAGCTCAAGCGGGCGTGGCCTGGTAAAAATATGAAAAAAAACCGGTGTTAGTATAGAATATTTAAAAAAGGTACAAAGTGGCGATCCGGGTCAAGACAAATTCAACTTAAGCGAGAGAATTGAAGCGAACGCGACCAGGCGAGGGCAGGAGGCAAGGCCCCGCGTTGTAAAGTTCCAACGTGCACATCGCTTCCATGCTCGCTGCTACTCAATTGACATCCCTACGAGAGAGAGGCGAGGCTCTACCTCGGTACACAACAACAGCCACCACAACCACCACCACAACCACCACAACAACAACCACCACAACAACCGCGATGAGAATTTCTCACCTCGGATTTCAGTGCACGGGCCGAGCGGCAACTTCTGGTCCCTCGTGACGTCACGCGGCAGCAGGTGACATGACGTCACTTGCGGGGTAAGATGACACTCCCCTCCCACAATGAGCGGCCCTCAACTCGCGACGACTTTCACGAATAAATTATGTTAATGAGCCGCCAGTCACCGGGCGTAGCTTTGCCCAAATAAGGATTGGCACTGGGAAGCCGGAGGTGACGTCACGCTCAAGAGCGCGTGAGTTGGGTGGGGGTACCTTGGTGACATGACGTCACTAGCGAGGCACACCTCCCCTGGCGTTTGACGCCGATGAGGTCACGCTGAGCGGTGACGTCAGAGGGCGGGGTCAGAGTTCAAGTTTGTTGTTGTTCAGAAGGGGAGCGGCAGTGACGTGGTGAGCGCTGCGCTCCGCACCGACCAGCCGAGTTCCATTCCCGCTCGTGGCCAACGCCGCCAGAGACGACTTTCTGAGCCGGTCCTGAGCCTCCCCTACGTCGACTCAGCCTCAAACGAGTCCCCGGTGCGGTGTGTCAACATCGCCAGCACTGGGGAGACAAAGGCGGCCGGGCGTGGTGCTGGCCACCCACCCCCTCTGTGTGTGCCGTGACGACCTCCACCGGTGCTGCTACTCGCTATGAGCAGCACTTTGTAGACGTCGTGGCTTGGCTCTCCAGCACACCGCTGGCGACATGTCACGATGACATTTTCATGAAAAGAAAATCGCCATACGAACCTAGGCCGTTTTTTGGCAAAATTGGCCCAATTTTCATGGCTTTATTTTTCAACGAAAAGTGCATTCCTTGGTTGTGTTTATAGCCTGAGTAGCCCATATATTACGTTAAAAAGTGGGGAATTTGATGCATGAAATTTTCGAATATAAAAAAGTTAATCGGCATACTGTGCCGTTTTTAGGCTCAATAAGCCAAACTTTTGACAGCTTTATTTTTGGACGAAAGTTAATTCCTCTATTGTATTTATCCTTAGTATGCCATGTATTAGATTAAAAGTGGAAAATTTCACGATGAAATGTTCACGTGCCGTTTTTGGTCAATAATGGCCAAATTTTTACAGCTTCATTTTTCAACAAAAGTGCAATCCTCGGGTGTGCTTAGCCTTAGTATCCTATATATTACGTAAAAAAAGTGGTAAATTTCACCATGAAATTTTAAAGTAAAAAAATTAAATCGGCCAAAATTGGCCACACTTTCACAGCCTTATTTGTCGACAAAGGTTCATTGCTCCATTGTATTTAGCCTTAGTATGCTATGTATTAGATTAAAATTGGAAAATTTCACGATGAAATGTTCACGTCCCAAACAGAAAATCGACATACTAAACCTCTGCCGTTTTTGGCTAAAATTGAACGAATTTTTACAGCTGTATTTTTAAATAAAAAGTGCATTCCTCGGTTGTGTTGAGCATGATTAGCCTATAAATTACATTAAAAGTGGGAAATTTGACCATGAAATTTGAAGTAAAAAGATCAAATCGGCATACTTTACCAATGGCGTTCTTGGCCAAAATTTGCTACATTTTCATAGCTAGATTTTCCAAGAAAAAGTTAATTCCTCCATTTTGTTAAGCATTAGTATGCTCTATATTACTTTAAAAGTGGGACATTTCACGATGACATTTTCACGTCCATAAAAGGAAAATCGCCATACTAACCTAGGCCGTTTTTGGCAAAATCGATCCAATTTTTTTTAGCTTTTTTTGCAACGAAAAGTGCATTCCTTGGTTGTGTTTAGCCTGAGTAGCCCATATATTACGTTAAAAAGTGGGGAATTTCATGAATTAACTTTTCGAATATAGAAAAGTTAATCGGCATACTGTGCCGTTTTTAGGCTCAATAAGCCCAACTTTCACAGATTTATTTTCGGACGAAAGTTAATTGGCTCCATTGTATTTAGCCTTAGTATGCTATGTATTAGATTAAAAGTGGAAAATTTCACGATGAAATGTTCACGTCCCAAACAGAAAATCGGCATGCTAACCTCTGCCGTTTTTGGCAAAAATTGAACCAATTTTTACAGCTGTATTTTGAAACAAAAAGTGCATTCCTCGGTTGTGTTTAGCCTGAGTAGCCTCTATATTACATTAAAAGTGGGAAATTTCACCATGAAATTTGAAGTAAAAAGATCAAATCGGCATACTTTACCAATGCCGTTCTTGGTCAAAATTTGCTCAATTTTCATAGCTAGATTTTTCAAGAAAAAGTGAATTCCTCCATTTTGTTAAGCATTAGTATGCTCTATATTACTTTAAAAGTGGAAAATTTCACGATTAAATTTTCACGCCCCAAAAATAAAATCGGGGATACTTACTTATGCCGGTTTTAACCAAAATAAGCCAAATTTTCATAGCTTTTTTTTTCAACAAAAAGTTAATTCATCAATTGTATTTACCCTTAGTATGCTATGTATTAGATTAAAAGTGGAACATTTTATGATGAAATGTGCACGTCCCAATATAGAATATCGGCATACTAACCTATGCCGTTTTTGGCCAATAATGGACAAATATTTGCAACTTCATTTTTCAACAAAAGTGCAATCCTCGGGTGTGCTTAGCCTTAGTATCCTATATATTACGATAAAAGGTGGGAAATTTCACACCGGGTACTTCCCGCGAGTACTCTTATATAAGCACACAACTTCATCTGTCTGTGATGAACGCTGCACTTTCCTTAGTTTTCATGCAGGAGGCGCTGCAAACCTACGCGCCCCCTGCATGAACGACGGAGGAGCAGGGACAGACGTTCGATCGCGTTGGAATCGATCTGCAGACGGCGGTCTTCTGGCACGGCCAGCTCTATGTCGCCTTATCTCCACCCCGCGATCCCAACCAGGAGAAAGTCCGCATCAAACCGAACCCCGGTAAGGCCATCTACTTAACGACGAAAATAATTCACGCGAAATGTTGTTTTCAATTAAGTCTTCCAGATGTAAAATGATATAATACAATTATCTAATTAAAACATAATACAATTCAAAGTTGTTTCATTTTAAAACTTCAAAATGGAGCATCGGGAGTTGGCGTGAATGCGTCGTTCGTGTGCAATTTTCTTCGTGACTTTCCTGGCCGAAAGCCGTAAATGGTTGTGAGGGGCACCGCAGGCAATCAGGCTTGCTTCAACCCCATGGTTGTCAACATCCAGACGTTAATCGGCAAGGACCATTTCTTGTCCTAGTTCGCCAACATATAAGACGTCATGCAAAATTCTAATGAGTGTTGTTGTGGAGAATGTATCTACTAGATGTGCTCTGCCTTGTAACCAAATACAAATCTATACCAAAAATGCATTTCAAATAGGCTCTTAGAATTACCTCCTTGCTATGAAGCAGATCAGCAGACACAACATCTTTCATTTATCAATCTCTCCACGAAACAAATGAATGTTTTACACAAACTATAACTAGCACAGACTTCTGGGAGTGCGTCATTAATTCAGTGCAAGCCACCTGTGGACCCTTATTGGTGCACAGCGTCTCAACAGCAGCCGGGCTTGTTCAACCGATAGTTACGGACATCCAGACGTTAATCAGCAAGGAGCATTTCTAGTCCGAGTTAGACAAAATCTACGTCAACACGTAATGCAAAATTATAATTCGTGTTGTAGAGAATGTACCTCCTCTACGTGTAACTTTTAAGTGGTTTGCCTTGTAACTGATGAATGATCCGAGTGTGCTCCCTATTTCAAAGACAATGAGTTGCTCCAGAGGGAGATGCTTCCTGAAACCACAAAAGTACCCTTTGACCTGTATCACAAGAACAATGAGTCTCACCTGAGTGATCTGTACAGGTTACTCCAAAAACACACACTTTGTCCTAACATCACTTAATCAATGTTTGACCCTTGTAGACAAAATGTTACATGTACGCACACAATCGGACAAGTATTCATTCTAAATTATTGACAATAATTTTTACGAAGTTAAATTACTGCACTGAAATATGCTGCATCAGGTTACATCGTATTAACAAGATAAACAAAAAACACTGTCTGCTTAATAGTGTATGTACAACATACTATTGTGTCATTCAAAACGAGTAGGCCATTGCATGCTGGCGTCTGGGTCAAAATTGAGCAAATTCTAAACATTACCTACAAACTCCACAACTAAGATGCCACATCAACCATCGCCCCCTACTGACAGGCTCTTGTCCACATGCAGGCCGGTGCAGGGCCACCACCTTGTGCCACACAGGGGCAGCTGCTACTTGGGGATGCTCTTCGAGTGTTTGAGACGAGAAACGATACAAAACTACGAATTGCCGAGGCAATTAAGCAAGCACAATATAAATGCAATTATGATAACATAGTGAATGCTTGGGAGCTTATTGGCTCTCGCTCCTGGTTAGAGATCTACCCAACACACAGGTCCACAAAGACTGGCCGCTCTTACCCTGCAGGTTGAACCTAGGAACCGAGTGTTCAACTTCACATTCTTGTCATTAAAGGCCTGTGACAAAGGTGCATCTATTGGAGCGGCATCGTCTAAGGCAGTGGTTCTTAACCTTGTTGGAGATACTGAACCCCACCAGTTTCATATGCACATTCACAGAACCCTTCTTAAATGGAAAAATAAAATTATTTTTTCAAATTCAAAACATAGGTACATGTTTTACTGGTGCACAATCATGAGTCAGGTGTGTGTCTTAACCTCCGCCGAACCCCTGAGACTGACTCACCGAACCCCTGGGGTTCGATCGAACCCAGGTTAAGAACCACTGGTCTATGGCTTACGCATCTCCCGGGTCTCCATTTGACTTTGTATTGTCTCGGAGGAAGTCCACCCACACCTCCACTTCCACAAACTGCTGGGAGTTGCCTCGCTCTGCCTCACAGTCAGAATTCTCCTCCTGCTTCACGTTGCCTCCATCGATGTGAAGGTCCGATTTTGGAGTTGAATCTTCATCTTCACATTTTACCTTCACTTCTTCGCTCTTCACCATGACTTCTTCACATTTCACCTTCACCTCTTCATATTTCACCTCGATACCTTTAAAAGTTTCCAAGCTGGGATTTTCTTCCGGTTCTTGTTTCATGAGAGATGGGCTCATTGAGGCACTTTGACTTTCACAAGCTGATATCAGACTCCGCTCCTTGTGGATATTATGATGCTTGTGTGTTCTCTGGTGTTTTTTAAGAGTCGATGAACTTGCAAACGCCTTCCCACACACACTGCACTTGCAGGGTTTCTCTCCCGTGTGTGTTCTCTGGTGTGCTACAAGAGCAGATGACATTGCAAACGCCTTCCCACACACACTGCACTTGAAGGGTTTCTCTCCCGTGTGTGTTCTCTGGTGTGCTACAAGAGCAGATAACTGTGCAAACGCCTTCCCACACACACTGCTCTTGAAGGGTTTTTCTCCCGTGTGTGTTCTCTGGTGTGTTGCAAGATAGATGAAAGTGCAAACGCCTTCCCACACACACTGCACTTGAAGGGTTTTCTCCCGTGTGTGTTCTCTGGTGTTTACAAGAGTAGATGACTTTGTAAACGCCTTCCCACACACACTGCACTTGAAGGGTTTCTCTCCCGTGTGTGTTCTCTGGTGTTCTACAAGAACATATGACTGTGCAAACGCCTTCCCACACACACTGCACTTGAAGGGTTTCTCTCCCGTGTGTGTTCTCTGGTGTTTTACAAGATGAGTGAATCTGAAAACGCCTTCCCACACACACTGCACTTGAAGGGTTTCTCTCCCGTGTGTGTTCTCTGGTGTTCTACAAGAGTAGATGACTTTGCAAACGCCTTCCCACACACACTGCACTTGAAGGGTTTCTCTCCCGTGTGTGTTCTCTGGTGTGTTACAAGAGTAGATGACTCTGCAAACGCCTTCCCACACACACTGCACTTGAAGGGTTTCTCTCCCGTGTGTGTTCTCTGGTGTGTTACAAGAGTAGATGACCATGCAAACGCCCTCCCACACACACTGCACTTGAAGGGTTTCTCTCCCGTGTGTGTTCTCTGGTGCCGTGTCAAATGTTCAGGACAATTCGTGCTGTATGAACACCGGTCGCATTGTTGCCTTGTCGCACCGAGCTGCGCCGAGTGCCTTTGCTCCATCAGACCAATTCTGCAGAGGAAAGTACAGAGGAAGCGTCAGTTGCAGACAGAAAAAAAAATATCTACACGTCAGTATCGATGCACAGAGGAATGCATATACACAGTCACACGTGACTTACACGTCAATACTTATTTATATATTCATGATATAGTGAAAAAGCTTCCCAAATTCATCACGCGGGCTGTTATGGCACACAATGAGAGGGCAAATGGTCACAAATTTCGGCTGTCTGGCTACGAAAAGAATATTTATGAAAGCTAAATTCAGTTGACATAGCAAAAGGTGTTGAAAATAATACTATTTGTGTTGTGCAGAAATTCATAAATTCATGTTCAATCGCAACTTAGATGTGTGTTGTATATATAGACCTTTTCCAAAAATATATATTGAGAATAATTCGACCCATTTTTTTCCTTAAATAATTAATAAATGAAACCAACACTCAACTCCGCTACCCCTCAAACCACACCAAGCATCTGGAGGTCATTAAACAACAAACTTCGGGGCAAAGAGGGGTTCGCGACTATCTGGAAATCTCCAGGCTGGCAGATGACCATATGACATGACCTCCCCGGACGTTTTGGACAGTTCACAAACAAATCTCCAGAGCACATAGCAGAGACAAACGGACGTTACAACTCGCATTTTCTTTAACGGCAAAAGTTTGAAACTCGTCAAAAAGAACAAATCGACGTTATAGACTGCAGTCTATACGAGCGGCTTTATACTGGTAGGAACGAAGTGGACCAGACACCAATAGATTATATCGTCCGTCCGTGTAGCAACATCGCCCCCTACTGCAAACACTTGGCATGACCCTACAAAAACCTTGAGACTCAGTGACGCTATCCTGGCTAAACAAGTGTAACATTCCCTTATAATTCCCTCAGATAGCTTTTAATTAAAACATTTAAATTAATGAGGCTTTCCTGGCTAAACACGTGTAACATTCCTTATAATTCCCTGAGATAGCTTTTAATTAAAACTTTGAAATTAAATTAAAAAACTCACAGCGCCCTAAAGCCTACAGCTAGGCCTAAAGCCTAGAACTAGGCCTGAAACTCTCCCTTCGTATCGTACCCCGCGTGTGTGAAAGGGAGTTAATGTTTCACAATGTTACATTCCCTGATTTTTTAAAATAGAAACATTTAAATTTCAAGCTTTTACATTAATAATTAAAACATTTAAATTAAATATTAACTCACAGCGACCTAAAGCCTACAGCTAGGCCTAAAGCCTAGAAATAGGCCTCAAAGTCTCCCTTCGTATCGTCCGATTAGGTGTAGCAACATCGCCCCCTACTGCAAACACTTGGCAGGATCCTACAAAAACCTACAGTGGGGCTTTCCTGGCTAAACAAGTGTAATAATACATTATGTTTATATTCTTTGATATTCGTTCCTACCAGCCCACCCCGCAGGGTCCTGTTTATTATTTATTTTATTTCACCCTTATTCAACTCGTATATCATTTTGTATTGTATCTTTCTATCCATGTAACTTCACCAAGAGAACCAAGGAATGTGCATTCTGGTAGACAAGAAAGTGAGCGCTTGGTTATATCTCCAGCCTCGGGATATCAAAATATAACTCAAAATAAAACACCGATCCCTGGTGACACAGACTTACAACAAAGCTTGGCAAAACCCTCGGAATAATGGTAACAACGAGGGGCATTACGAATCTTGGTTCTTGGTTAAACATGAACCAAATAATAACCACGAGATATTAGACCCGGGGTAACTCATAAGAGGTACAAGAAATAGGTCCAACACACACAAGACCAGATAATATGTATTCCATGGAATCAAAGCCTCCCCGGCCACCTTTGTCTTCCAACAATTTGACACAAACACATGGCAGCCACAATTACGTATGAAGGGTGTCTGGCCTTGAGCTAACAAACACAACGAAGGGGGAGGGATGCCAACAAGCATAAACTTAGACGGAAAACAGCCCATCCGGGGTCATCAAGGGAAGGGGGGGGGCATTCAGGCGCGGCCGCGGAGAGAGGACGGTGACAGAGGGCATCTGTTTTTTTTCTCTCGCAAGAGACGCACAGAGAGGGGAGGGAATTTCAGATATAACCAACGACACAGATCAGATCATGCAATTCAGTATTGCAAAGGGGCAAACTCCGGGGCATGGCCTCGAGATCAACCATGGGTGTCGTGTCTCGTGGAGCGAAGGGACGATGTGTTGTTAAGAGCTGAGTTCGGTATGAACTGACAGAGTATCGCTGAAAGTTTATTCTACATTCATCCTGATGTTTTGAGTCGCTTGTGGAATCGAGGGTTTGCGATAAGTTGTATTGTACCAAGCTATCAGAGTTGCGTAAGAGGTGTGCTAATACAATTTACAAGTTTTGAGAGTAAGTGATCCAGCCAGCGACGAGCAGCTCACAGCAGCAGCCCTCTTAGAAGAAGGGTGGAGAGCACGAAAGTTGAGCAACGACAAGGCGAAGCCCCGAAGTGAGGGCGGGAGAGGTAACACAATGCCAGTGCAAAACTGGCAGCTGCACGCCAAGGGCGAAAGCAAGGAGAGAGAAAGGAGAGAGCACGGAGCAGTGGAAAGAGCCTGAGCCAGCGCAAGCCCTGAAGTAAGGGCAGGTGTCCGTGTGAAGCTGGCAGCTGCACGATCAAGGAGAGAGCACGGAGCAGTGGAAAGAGCCTGACCAGCCGCCCATGAGCAAGAGTGTCAGCGCCAGCGAGAGCGCCGTGGGTTCGACCCACACACACACCGACCAGCACCAGCTGGGAACCAATGCCAGAGTGAGGAGCGGCGACCATCAGACAAGCTGCGCGCGCTATCTGATGACGGAATCATCGCACACCGCCGACGGCGAGCATCACGCCAACTCAACCAGCAGTGAAGAGAGCTGCAACGCCAAGAGGAAGAGTGCCGTGTGTTTAATACACACACACACGTACACACAGCTACACACACACACAGCTACACACACACACATGTACACACAGCTACACACACACACGTACACACAGC
Source organism: Callorhinchus milii (assembly GCF_018977255.1). NCBI lineage: Eukaryota > Metazoa > Chordata > Chondrichthyes > Chimaeriformes > Callorhinchidae > Callorhinchus > Callorhinchus milii. The sequence goes on along the minus strand of NW_024705669.1, from coordinate 13,116 downwards.
TACACACAGCCACACACACACACACGTACACACAGCTACACACAAACATAGTGACACACACAGCTACACACACACACAGCTACACACAAACATAGTGACACACACAGCCACACACACACAGCTACACAGCTATACACACACACAGCTACACACGTACACACAGCTACACACGTACACACAGCTACACACGTACACACACACACACACACACACACACACACACACACACACAACACACAGCTACACACACACACACGTACACACAGCTACACACACACACACGTACACACAGCTACACACACACACACGTACACACAGCTACACACACACACACGTACACACAGCTACACACACACACACGTACACACAGCTACACACACACACACGTACACACAGCTACACACACACACACGTACACACAGCTACACACACACACACGTACACACAGCTACACACACACACACGTACACACAGCTACACACACACACACGTACACACAGCTACACACACACACACGTACACACAGCTACACACACACACACGTACACACAGCTACACACACACACACGTACACACAGCTACACACACACACGTACACACAGCTACACACACAGCTACACACACACACGTACACACAGCTACACACACACACACAGCTACACACACACACGTACACTCAGCTACAAAGATCCCCGTATAGCCTTAACAGACTGTAGGGTCAAGTGCTGTTAGCGAGCACCTATGAAGGCCAGAACGGCACACGAGGGGGTGGGTGGCCAGCACCACGCCCGACCGCCTTTGTCTCCCCAGTGGCGACGTTTACACACCGCACCAGGTACTCATTTAAGGCTGAGTCGACCTAGGGGAGGCCCAGGACCGGTTCAGATAATCGTCACTGGTGTTGGCCGTGAGCGGGAATCGAACCCGGGTCGCCAGGTTCATAGCGCAGCGCGCTAACCGCTACACTATTGCTCCCCACAGCTACACACACACACGTACACTCAGCTACACACACACACAGCTAACACCACACACTACACACAGCTACACACACACACGTACACTCAGCTATACACACACACACACGTACACACAGCTACACACACACGTACACTCAGCTATACACACACACACACGTACACACAGCTACACACACACACGTACACTCAGCTATACACACACACACTCAGCTACACACACACACGTACACACAGCTACACACACACACGTACACTCAGCTACACACACACACACGTACACACAGCTACACACACACACACGTACACACAGCTACACACACACACGTACACTCAGCTACACACACACACACACGTACACACAGCTACACACACACACACACACAGCTAAACACACACACACACACAGCTACACACACACACGTACACTCAGCTATACACACACACACACACGTACACACAGCTACACACACACACACTCAGCTACACACACACACACTTAGCTACACACCACACACGTACACACAGCTACACACACACGTACACACAGCTACACACACACACGTACACACAGCTACACACACACACACACGTACACTCAGCTACACACACACACACGTACACTCAGCTACACACACACACACGTACACTCAGCTACACACACACACACGTACACTCAGCTACACACACACGTACACTCAGCTACACACACACACACCCGTACACACAGCTACACACACACACACGTACACACAGCTACACACACACCACACACACGTACACACAGCTACACACACACACGTACACACAGCTACACACACACACGTACACACAGCTACACACACACACGTACACACAGCTACACACAGCTACACACACACACGTACACACAGCTACACCACACACGTACACACAGCTACACACACGTACACACAGCTACACACACACACACACACGTACACACAGCTACACACACACACACGTACACACAGCTACACACACGTACACACAGCTACACACACGCACACGTACACACAGCTACACACACGCACACACACAGCTACACACATACATACACACACATACACAGCTACACACACACGTACACACAGCTACACACACACACGCCGTCCCAGCGGCCCTGCTGGGAATCCCGAGGTATTTTCAGCACAAGGAACGCCGTACCGCGTAATCCGCCAAGTCAACAAGTGGAAAAGAAGACACACGCACACAACACGCATATCGGACGAATAAGATGAAAAGCATTTACTGCCCATTGAGTTACGTGGATACGGTCGTTCAGAAGTATTTTTGTCATTCCTTTTCGTTGATTGCATAATCTTGCCAATGAATTAATTGACGTATACTTTTGCTTTCGGGAAATGTTTCTTTATTGCCGTTCGTATGAATATCGTCGCATGCATGTTTAAGGACGTCTTCCTATCGCCGTATATGCTCGCGTTACTCTGAGGAATTAATCGAATGTTCTGTTACCCAGTAAACAACGTAATCATTGAGGGTTAAATGTACGGATCAATGAGAACATCTCCAGGGGTACTGTGTTGACAATTCCAAGCATAAGATTTCGAATATTAAAGTTATGTTTTTGGTTAGAAATTTAAATTTCTTAACACAAAAGAGTCCGAGTGGTGCCTTCCTAAGTTCATGCGTAATGATCTCAAATATGAGAACTGTATCCTGCGGTGAGATTTGAATTTGGAGACACGAAGACACAATCAGTAAATGTTAAAACGAGACTAATTGTATTATCCCGAGTGATAATACGACCCTAGGCAACGAAGATAAGCATAATTATCATAACTGCATACATTAGCATAATTGCATACAGTTGCATAACTTAATAGGATCACCTCCCTAATTAGCATAATTTCGGATAATTACACATTTTTCCTATTTACATTTAATTTTTATTATTTTTAATTAATTTTTCAAGGCCCAACATATACAACAGGTGTGAAGCCAGCCAGGCTCACGATGTCCTTGAATGCTGGGATGAACAGATCTGACTTCAGCTGCATGTGTGTGCTGTGTTAACTTCTTGACTGTTTCCATTCTTACAAAGAGCTCCAGAGGAAAACAAAAAACAAACTACAGCTTTGATATAACCTCCCTGTTCAATAGAGTTAATAGAATTTACTGCAAACACAAACTTTACACTGTCACACACTGGCATGGCTCACAGGTGGTGGTGTATTAATGCTTCCTTACTCCACCAAGAAATTCATTGAGGATCAATCAACATCGCCGAGGCTGCGTCTCTCTCCCCGTGGTGTTAACTACCTCTCCTGGTATACAGGAAGTCGTGGGTTCGATCCCGACCCTGACCCCCGGTTGTCCCCATCTCGACATGCAGAGAGTGAACACCGCCACGCGTCTAGAGTGAACACCGCCACGCGTCTAGAGTGAACACCGCCACGCGTCTAGAGTGAACACCGCCACGCGTCTAGAGTGAACCACCGCCACGCGTCTAGAGTGAACACCGCCACGCGTCTAGAGTGAACACCGCCACGCGTCTAGAGTGAACACCGCCACGCGTCTAGAGTGAACACCACCACGCGTCTAGAGTGAACACCGCCACGCGTCTAGAGTGAACACCGCCACGCGTCTAGAGTGAACACCGCCACGCGTCTAGAGTGAACACCGCCACGTGTCTAGAGTGAACACCACCACGTGTCTAGAGTGAACACCACCACGTGTCTAGAGTGAACACCGCCACGTGTCTAGAGTGAACACCGCCACGTGTCTAGAGTGAACACCGCCACGCGTTCAGAGTGAACACCACCACGTGTCTAGAGTGAACACCGCCACACGTGTCTAGAGTGAACACCGCCACACGTCTAGAGTGAACACCACCACGTGTCTAGAGTGAACACCGCCACGTGTCTAGAGTGAACACCGCCACGTGTCTAGAGTGAACACCACCACGCGTCTAGAGTGAACACCGCCACGCGTCTAGAGTGAACACCGCCACGCGTCTAGAGTGAACACCGCCACGCGTCTAGAGTGAACACCGCCACGCGTCTAGAGTGAACACCGCCACGCGTCTAGAGTGAACACCGCCACGCGTCTAGAGTGAACACCGCCACGCGTCTAGAGTGAACACCGCCACGCGTCTAGAGTGAACACCGCACGCGTCTAGAGTGAACACCGCCACGCGTCTAGAGTGAACACCGCCACGTGTCTAGAGTGAACACCGCCACGTGTCTAGAGTGAACACCGCCACGTGTCTAGAGTGAACACCGCCACGCGTCTAGAGTGAACACCGCCACGCGTCTAGAGTGAACACCGCCACGCGTCTAGAGTGAACACCGCCACGTGTCTAGAGTGAACACCGCCACGTGTCTAGAGTGAACACCGCCACGTGTCTAGAGTGAACACCGCCACGTGTCTAGAGTGAACACCGCCACGCGTCTAGAGTGAACACCGCCACGTGTCTAGAGTGAACACCGCCACGTGTCTAGAGTGAACACCGCCACGCGTCTAGAGTGAACACCGCCACGCGTCTAGAGTGAACACCGCCACGCGTCTAGAGTGAACACCGCCACGCGTCTAGAGTGAACACCGCCACGCGTCTAGAGTGAACACCGCCACGCGTCTAGAGTGAACACCGCCACGCGTCTAGAGTGAACACCACCACGTCCAGAGTGAACACCACCACGCGTCTAGAGTGAACACCGCCACGCGTCTAGAGTGAACACCGCCACGCGTCTAGAGTGAACACCGCCACGCGTCTAGAGTGAACACCGCCACGCGTCTAGAGTGAACACCGCCACGCGTCTAGAGTGAACACCGCCACGCGTCTAGAGTGAACACCGCCACGCGTCTAGAGTGAACACCGCCACGCGTCTAGAGTGAACACCGCCACGCGTCTAGAGTGAACACCGCCACGCGTCTAGAGTGAACACCGCCACGCGTCTAGAGTGAACACCGCCACGCGTCTAGAGTGAACACCGCCACGCGTCTAGAGTGAACACCGCCACGCGTCTAGAGTGAACACCGCCACGCGTCTAGAGTGAACACCGCCACGCGTCTAGAGTGAACACCGCCACGCGTCTAGAGTGAACACCGCCACGCGTCTAGAGTGAACACCGCCACGCGTCTAGAGTGAACACCGCCACGCGTCTAGAGTGAACACCGCCACGTGTCTAGAGTGAACACCGCCACGCGTCTAGAGTGAACACCGCCACGCTGTTGACGAGCCTCACCTTGTTGTTATTGTTGTTGTGGGCAGGTCGCTGCTGAAAACAAGAGCGGTACAGCAGCTCAAGCGGGCGTGGCCTGGTAAAAATAAAAACTGTGTGAATGTTTAAAGTAAAACAAGTTACAAAGTGGCGAGCCGGGTCAAGACAAATTCAACTTAAGCGAGAGAATTGAAGCGAACGCGACCAGGCGAGGGCAGGAGGCACTAGGCCCCGCGTTGTAAAGTTTAAATCTGGACATCGCTTCCATGCTCGCTGCTACTCAATTGACATCCCTACGAGAGAGAGGCTCTACCTTGGTAAACAACAACAACAACCACAACAACAACAACCACCACAACAACCACCACCGTAATGAGAATTTCTCACCTCGGATTTCAGTGCACGGGCCGAGTGGCAACTTCCTGGTCCCTCGTGACGTCACGCAGCAGCAGGTGACATGACGTCACTCGCGGGGTACGATGACACTCCCCTCCCACAATGAGCGGCTCTCAACTCGCGACGCCTTTCACGAATAAATTATGTTAATGAGCCGCCAGTCACCGGGCGTGGCTTTGCCCAAATAAGGATTGGCACTGGGACAGACATCGGCAGCGGCCTAGCGGAGGTGACGTCACGCTCAAGAGCGCGGTGGTCGGGGTAGGTGACATGACGTCACTAGCGAGGCACACTTCCCCATTGCGTTTGACGCCGATGAGATCACGCGGCGCTGTGACGTCAGAGGGCTGGGTCAGAGTTCAAGTTTGTTGACAGAAGGGAGCGGCAGTGACGTGGTGAGCGCTGCGCTCCGCACCGACCAGCCGAGTTCCATTCCCGCTCGTGGCCAACGCCGCCAGAGACGACTTTCTGAGCCGGTCCTGAGCCTCCCCTACGTCGACTCAGCCTCAAACGAGTCCCCGGTGCGGTGTGTCAACATCGCCAGCACTGGGGAGACAAAGGCGGCCGGGCGTGGTGCTGGCCACCCACCCCCTCTGTGTGTGCCGTGACGACCTCCACCGGTGCTGCTACTCGCTGTGAGCAGCACTTTGTGGATGTCGCGGCTTGGCTCTCCAGCACGCCGCTGGCGACATGTCACGATGACATTTTCACGTCCATAAAAAGAAAATCGCCATACGAACCTAGGCCGTTTTTTGGCAAAATTGATCCAATTTTTTAAAGCTTTTTTTGCAACGAAAAGTGCATTCCTTGGTTGTGTTTAGCCTGAGTAGCCTATATATTACATTAAAAGTGGGAAATTTGACCATGAAATTTGAAGTAAAAAGATCAAATCGGCATACTTTACCAATGCCGTTCTTGGCCAAAATTTGCTACATTTTCATAGCTAGATTTTCCAAGAAAAAGTGAATTCCTCCATTTTGTAAAGCATTAGTATGCTCTATATTACTTTAAAAGTGGGCAATTTCACGATTAAATTTTCACGCCCCAAAAATAAAATCGGCATACTTATGCCGGTTTTAACCAAAATAAGCCAAATTTTCATAGCTTTCTTTTTCAACAAAAGTTAATTGTATTTACCCTTAGTACCCTTTGACCTGTATCACAAGAACAATGAGTCTCACCTGAGTGATCTGTACAGGTTACTTCCAAAACACACACTTTGTCCTAACAAGACTTATTCAATGTTTGATTCTTATAGACAAAATGGTACATGTACGCACACCATCATACAAGTATTCATTCTAACTTATTGACAGGCATGTTAACAAAATTGAATGACTGCACTGAAATATACTGCATTAGGTTACATCGCATTAACAAGAAGCTAATTTAAAAAAATACGCACCGTCTGCTTCACAGTGTATGTACAACATACTAATGCACCATTCAAAACGAGTCGGCCATTGCATGCTGGCATCTGGGTAAAAATTTAGCAAATTCCAAACATTACCTACAAACTCCACAACTGAGATGCCACATCAACCATCGCCCCCTACTGACAGGCTCTTGTCCACATGCAGGCCGGTGCAGGGCCACCACCTTGTGCCACACAGGGGCAGCTGCCACTTGGGGATGCTCTTAGAGTGTTTGAGACGAGAAACGATACAAAACTACGAATTGTCGAGGCAATTAAGCAAGCACAATATAAATGCATATGATAACATAGTGAATGCTTGGGAGCTTATTGGCTCTCGCTCCTGGTTAGAGATCTACCCAACACACAGGTCCACAAAGACTGGCCGCTCTTACCCTGCAGGTTGAACCTAGGAACTGAGTGTTCAACTTCACATTCTTGTCATTAAAGGCCTGTGACAAAGGTGCATCTATTGGAGCGGCATCGTCTAAGGCAGTGGTTCTTAACCTTGTTGGAGGTACTGAACCCCACCAGTTTCATATGCGCATTCACAGAACCCTTTTTAATTGGAAAAATAAATTATTTTTTCAAATTCAAAACATAGGTACATGTTTTACTGGTGCACAATCATACGAGTCAGGTGTGTGTCTTAACCTCCGCCGAACCCCTGAGACTGACTCACCGAACCCCTGGGGTTCGATCGAACCCAGGTTAAGAACCACTGGTCTAAGGCTTACGCATCTCCCGGGTCTCCATTTGACTTTGTATTGTCTCGGAGGAAGTCCACCCACACCTCCACTTCCACAAACTGCTGGGAGTTGCCTCGCTCTGCCTCACAGTCAGAATTCTCCTCCTGCTTCACGTTGCCTCCATCGATGTGAAGGTCCGATTTGGGAGTTGAATCTTCATCTTCACATTTTACCTTCACTTCTTCGCTCTTCACCATCACGTCTTCACATTTCACCTTGACACCTTTAAAGTGTCCAAGCTGGGATTTTCTTCCGGTTCTTGTTTCATGAGGGATGGGCTCATTGCGGCACTTTGACTTTCACAAGCTGATTTCAAACTCCACTCCTGGTGGATTTTCTGATGCTTGTGTGTTCTCTGGTGTACTGAAGATGTGATGACTGTGCAAACGCCTTCCCTGCACGGAGTGCACCTGAAGGGTTTCTCTCCCGTGTGTGTTCTCTGGTGTTTAAAGATCAGATGAACGTGCAAAACGCCTTCCCACACACACTGCACTTGAAGGGTTTCTCTCCCGTGTGTGTTCTCTGGTGTGCTACAAGATGAGATGAACATGCAAACGCCTTCCCACACACACTGCACTTGAAGGGTTTCTCTCCCGTGTGTGTTCTCTGGTGTTTACAAGATGAGCTGAACGTGCAAACGCCCTCCCACACACACTGCACTTGAAGGGTTTCTCTCCTGTGTGAGTTCTCTGGTGCCGTGTCAAATGTGCAGGACGATCCGTGCTGTATGCACACCGGTCGCATTGATGCCTTTTTGCACCGAGCCGCGCCGAGTGCCTTTGCTCCATGAGACCACTTCTGCAGAGGCAGCGACAGCTGCAGACAGAAAAAAGAATATCCACACCATCTACACGTCAGTATCGATGCACAGAGGAATGCATATTACACAGTCACACGTGACTTACACGTCTATAGTTATTCATATATTTATGATATAGTAAAAAAAGTGTCCCAAATTCATCACACGGGCTGTTATGGCACACAATGAGAGGCAAATGGTCATAAACATGCCTGGAAGCCCTCGTATCTTCAAAATGAACGTTAACCCAAAACTCAGCACACAATTTCAGCTGTTTGGCTTCTAAATAAATGTTTATGAAAGCTAAATTCAGCTGACATAGCAAAGGGTGTTGAAAATAATACTATTTGTGTCATGCACAAATGCATAAATTAATGTTCAATCGCAACTTAGAGGTGTGAAGCCAGGCACAGATGTCCTTGATTGCTGGGATGAGCAGTTCCGACTTCAGCTGCTGCACGTGTGTGCTGTGATCACTTCCTGACTCCATTCTTACAAAGAGTTCCAGAGGAAAACTAAAATAAACTACTGTTTTGATATAACCTCTGTGCTCAATAGAGTTAATAGACTTTACTGCAAATACAAACTTGACACTGTCACACACTCAGAGGTGGAGCCAGGATTTTCAGGTAGGGGGGGGAAACCCCTCCAGCAATGAAAAATTACAGGAGTTGTTAGTAAGTAAGGAGTTGTTAGTGAGAAAGGAGTTGTTAGTAGGAAAGGACTTGTCCCTTGCTTTTCATTCGACGCGTGTGATCGTCATCGCGCTCGCTGAACGTGTTGATGCCTTCAGGAAAGAAAAATAGACTTTTGTATTTTGGGGGGGGGGGGGAATGACCATGACGTATGTGGCATCAACCCGCATCACACCTGAGCTAAGCGCTCTGCAATGCTTACCCCCCTACCACATGGCTCTTCGCGCGCCGTACTTCTACAGCTGTTCACAGCGTGCCGGGAGATTTTAGGTGGCGCTTCGCTCCTGGCCGATTAAGTCATTGGCTTCTCGGAGTTTCAATACAAATCCGTGTGAAGAACGGGTACAACTGCCATCTTAAATATAAAGCAGAACTTACACCTGTTTGTTTGTGTGAAGCAGCAAAAACTCTCCAACGCTGAGCTCTGGCGTCATGAAATTTTCACAGCTTATGCTGTCTGGAATGTCTAAGCGAACGCCGCGTCATTCCCTTCCCGAGTGGCAAAAATCGACCTGACGTAGCAGTGGGTTCAGGTTGAATTTCCTTGAGTGAAAACATCCGATTTAGGTAAATTGAATGTTTCGGCTTCTTTCTTGCAAGCATCATTTTTTCAGGGTTTTTCATTGAATTATGAGGGAATATTAAATTAATCCAAGACAAGAATCCAAGTCCCGGGCAAAGCCGGGTAGTGAAGCTAGTTACTAATAAACCCCAATGATCCTATCGAAATTAGGATTTCTATCGGATCGTTGGGGGGCACGTGCCACCCCACCCCCACTGGCTCCACCACTGTCACACACTGGCACGGTTCACAGGTGGTGGTGTGTCCAGACCCACGCCTGGCCACCTTCACCTGCTCAGTATTAATGCTTCCTCACTCCACCAAGTAATTCATTGAGGATCAACCAACACAGCCGAGGCTGCGTGTCTCTCTGTGGTGAGATGTTAACTACCTGTCCTGGCATACAGGAAGTCGTGGGTTCGATCCCGACCCTGACGCCTGCTGTATATTTGTAGTTTACGTGTCTCTCTCTCTCTCCCCCGTGGTCGCGTGGATTTCCTCCCGATCCCCGGTTTTCCCCTCCACATGTAGAGAGTGAACACCGCCACGCGTCTAGAGTGAACACCGCCACGCGTCTAGAGTGAACACCGCCACGCGTCCTAGAGTGAACACCACCACGTCTAGAGTGAACACCCCACGTCTAGAGTGAACACCGCCACGCGTCTAGAGTGAACACCGCCACGCGTCTAGAGTGAACACCGCCACGCGTCTAGAGTGAACACCGCCACGCGTCTAGAGTGAACACCGCCACGCGTCTAGAGTGAACACCACCACGCGTCCAGAGTGAACACCGCCACGCGTCTAGAGTGAACACCGCCACGTGGTCCGAGGAGTGAACACCGCCACGTGTCTAGAGTGAACACCGCCACGTGTCTAGAGTGAACACCGCCACGGGTCTAGAGCGAACACCCCCACGTGTCTAGAGTGAACACCGCCACGCTGTTGACGAGCCTCACCTTGTTGTTTGTTGTTGTGGGCAGGTCGCTTCTGAAAACAAGAGCGGTACAGCAGCTCAAGCGGGCGTGGCCTGGTAAAAAATGGAAAAAAAACTGTGAATATTTAAAACAAAACAAAGTTACAAAGTAGCGAGCCAGGTGAAGGGAAATTAAAACTTAAGCAAGATACTCTTTGGTTCTTTCGGTAAAGTCACGTAGAATAAATAAATACATTATATAATAGCATACGACGTTTCAACTGCAACACAAGCAATCATCATCAGGTACAAATGAAAAAAAAACCTATTAAACTTAGAGTCAGCTAACATAACAGTCAACACCCTACCTGGTTGATAACGTTCTTCCAAAGATTGCTCAATTTGAGAGAGAGACACGGAGACACATAGACAGACACATAAGCAGAGAGAGATGACACAAAGACACACAGAAGAGACACATAGAGACACACAGAGAGAGAGACATAGATACACAGAGAGAGATGACACAGAGACACACAGAGAGAGACACACACACATAGACACACAGAGAGAGAGACACACATAGACACACAGAGAGAGATGACACAGAGAGAGACACACATAGGCACACAGAGAAACAACGCCTCTGTGTTGAGGCCTTAAATAGAGAGAGGGGGGGGGTAGAGAAACTAGCACGTCAATGCAAGGCCGTAGCCATGGAGTCAACATTGGGGGGGACCAAATCTTCCACGGGTCTGGGGTCCCCCCCCAGAAAAATATCTAAATTTCAAAACTATTTTCCTGCCATTTCCTCCCTAAAATATTTTTAAAAGTTCACTAGCACATGGGATGGACTTTGTTTTATTTGATACAATAATGTCTAATAGTGTATTGTAATACATTGCTCTGTTTTTTCTTTTTTACCTTTCTTGTTTCATAGTATGTAATGGCAGAGATTAGGGATTCATAAAGTACAACGCAATCCTACAAACAGGAATCTATGCATTGTTATATGAAGACAAGTCCAGATTTCGTGGCCAAGGTTTAGCAAATTGTTGTCTTTATTAACAGAGCATCGCAATTATTATTTACAAATATTTTTACAGAAACATATTGGGGGGGCATATTTGATTATTATACTTATTATACATATTATAACATTATAATTATGACATATTATACTTATTATAACATTATAATTATGAATATTATACTTATTATAACATTATAATTAATATATATTAATATAATTATTATAACATATTATACTTATTATAACATTATAATTATTATATATTATAACATAATATTATACTTATTATAACATGTTATAATGACGGCCTTGTGTCAATGAAGACTTGGAGGTTTGGAGACTGCACAGAGAGAGACACTTAATCAAACAAATTAAAAAAGTAATGTAATGCAACACAGAGAGTCGGTCAACACACCAACTCACGTACTCTTAGGTTTTTTTCGGTAAAGTCACCACGTAGGTAAAAAATGAAATTAAAATTAATAAAAGTAAAAATTGAAATAAAATAATAAAATTATTATAAATCATGCCTCACTTGATGCAGCAAATTATAGTCTACATTATAGACTGCCAGTACAACTCACCCAGCTTAATAACCAGGCTACAGTCTACATTATAGACTGCCAGTACACTCACCCAGCTTAATAACCAGGCTACAGTCTACATTATAGACTGCCAGTACACTCACCCAGCTTAATAACCAGGCTACAGTCTACATTATAGACTGCCAGTACACTCACCCAGCTTAATAACCAGGCTACAGTCTACATTATAGACTGCCAGTACACTCACCCAGCTTAATAACCAGGCTACAGTCTACATTATAGACTGCCAGTACACTCACCCAGCTTAATAACCAGGCTACAGTCTACATTATAGACTGCCAGTACACTCACCCAGCTTAATAACCAGGCTACAGTCTACATTATAGATTAAATTAATAAAAACGCCTCACTTGATACAGCAAATGTGGCTGTGACGGTGCCACCTGATGACGGAGACTTGTGTTGCCTCCGAAACGTCGTGATTTGTTTATATTTTATTTCTATTTTTACTTTTATGAATTTGTATTCATTTTTTACCTACACGGTGACTTTACCGAAAAAACCCTAAGAGTATGAATCCTTGCAGTCACGAAAGCGTCACATCTCGAGTTAACACAACTAACGCTTCGCCTGGCTGATCGCGTTCTTCCACAGGTTGCTAAACTATCTTCTTGGTTTTTCCGGTAAAGTCACTTAGAATGGAAATAATAAAAATAAAAGGGAATATTATTTCATTATTTCCATTCTACGTGATATAAAACATAATTAAATTGTACAGTTTTATTGTTTTATTTTTTATTTCTATTCTACGTGACTTTACCGAAAGAACCA
>NW_024705668.1:19563-28693 GCF_018977255.1 Callorhinchus milii | reverse complement strand
GTACGTACGTACACACACACGTACACACACGTACACAGACACGTACAAACACACACGTACACACACACGTACACACTCACACACGTACACTCACAGGATCGAGATAAAGATGACATTGCACATCGGAGTAAACCGAGTCGTGGCTATGATGAAATTTAGCATTAGCATAACATTGATTTATTAGCATACAAAATGACTTTTTGCAGAGCGATTTAATACAAAAGTCTGATAGACTACATGCATTTTTAAAAAAATAAAAAGTACATACAAATCAGGCATCAATACCGTTGCTTTGTATGATCTGTGAAACGCAGAAAATTTCAGATAAAATCGGACATTTTGAGCTTGCTGCTCTATCGACTGAGTGGAATCAATACAATTAGTATCGATTCACAATCAACAAAGACCATATATGGGCAAATCTATGATCGGTGATTTTGATTGCATCGTATTGCAGCGCCCCTTTGATGATGTTGTAAAGCACTTGCCCCAACAGTCTGTTAAAGGCTACACGGAGATCTTTGTGTGCGAGTAGCTCACAGATCCTTGAGAGATCTGAACACTGTCCGATCATCAGCGAGCTCCTCCGGCAGGCGAGGCTGCGTTAGCGGTTGTCTGTGCATTGAGAGGTGTTAACTATCCCACGCAGAGAAGTCTGCTTACAGGACATAAGAGGTTCTTCACGTACCGTGCCCCGTGTCACCGGAATGTTAATTGGGGCTCTGGTAATTCAGTGTCCACCGCCGAATCATCTTTCACCATCACCACGCGTCCATTAAGGCCAATGTGACGAGGCCATAGATGACGCCGCGTTATAATGGGGGCAGATATGAGTGGGTGAGTTTTAAACATTCATTTTTATGCGTTATGTTTCGGCTTGGGTCTAATTGTCCACGCTCAACTGACGGGCTGACGGTCGCATGCTAACTTCTGGAGACAAACTCCTTAAATATTGCACGTGCTCACTTACTCAGATGTCAGTAAACGTGAAGATTGGACCCAAGAATGGCAAGTTGTCCACCCCGTGCAACTTTGTCCTCTAGCGCAGTGTCCACTAACAAGTCCTTATGGTTTCCGCGGATTTGGAGATTCCAGGCCCGATCTCTAATGGTGTTGTTAGGTGGCCAAGATTGATTGTGAAAGCTAACTAATACACCCTGTTACCTCGTAATGTGAGTTAAGCATTTTGGCCGCATGTTCCCAGTTGTACGCCCCTCATTAGTTGGCGGTTTTTTTTAAGACCCACAGACACGGCTAAACCTACTAATGCAATGCCGTAACACTGGAGCCAACCTATAACGTGACGGCTTGTACAACACCTCATACTCCACATCCGAATGGGGACATAGTTGGTCGCCGCCATAGAGCCTTTTCAAGTTACAGCAATGTTAAGTCGGGGGGTACCTGGGTAGTAGGAGAGAATTTGGCGCGTAATTTTTTCACCTTTCTGAAACCGTGCCATGACTTGACGACATAGTGACTAAGTCTCGCGAATTAGACATCCAGAGGGTCGAAGGTCAAAATTCATTAACGGTTGTCCCCGTTATGGGCGCTGGAGAAAGTTGGCTTGGCTACCACTCCGCGTGCCTAGTACTCCAACCTTTAATGCCGGGGATCTGGTTTGTGTACCTTACGGAAGCTACAAAAGGGAGCAAACTATTCTTCATATTGGCGACCATACCACAGCGGGTGGGATTCTGAAGTCGCTATAAGAAATCTTTGAGACTTTCAATGCTGTGGTATGCAGCTGTAGTAGGGGCAGACACTCGGCCGATGTCTGCTGAATAGTCGCTCTGCGTAGTCTGTGTAACAACGGGAGCAGAATTAAGACTGGCTGAATACCGTTGCGAGGCTACATTATCTTCACCCATATTAGCACAGATTCGATAGTCTGCCGTACGTCTGGATGAACAAGGCGCTTACGACCCTGGCGTTAATCTTGTCTCTTTAAGAAGTAGGGGTTTTGGCCGCTAGGTCCATAATCTAGCCGCTAGGGCTATACCGAGCTCGGGTTCATCGGCTACCCGGATTGGCACTTCAACGGTTCACGAGCGTCTCGGAATCTAAACATGTGCTTTAGCTCAAACTTCGCAACCAAGATTGTACGTATGTTTTCTCGAGAGTTAAACACGCTCTGGAGAACTACGCAACACTTCCACTTGTGGGACACATCCAAAGGAGGGTTTCCTAAAACATACCTGACCGTCACGGGGTCACGATGATTTGTAAATCAATCCCGGTGCGCGTGTGATGACTCTATTACTAGATGGATGAATGTGACAATGGCAATCTGGCTTTTCCTTGCGCGTCCCCTTAGGAGCAGGGCCTGCTCGCAGGGTTCTGAATTTAAAGCCAACTTGCTCTCGATGGACCTCGCGCGACAGAGTAGGTAGTGACTTACATTCTCTGTCACCAAAGGCTGCTACCGGAAAAGACGCAAGACTCTCCACTTGTTAGTTTTTGCGCCTTAGCAGACTCGTTTGGTGAGGATTCGTTAAACAAAGTGGTCACCCGCGCAAATCCCAGCGAGGAACAGTTTGTTTGTAGTCCCAACGTGCTCATCGCTGCACGATCTCCTTACTTCTGCGTTGGAGCAGTTGCTGAATCTTGTACATCGTATGTTGGCGCAACGCATTCTACCCGTAGTGTGGACATAGGGACCAGCTTCACCCAACCGCTGACTTGCGTGGATGACCTCTAGCACGGGGAAGTACTGAAAGTCAAATTGCTGTGCTTAACCCAGTATTGCACGGGAGAAGTACCTTATCGTCTGTTCTTTTAGGCAACAGACCTGCAACAGCAGCTAATCTAATATAAGGAATGAACGACTTCCGAGTGCCTTGAGTAGGATCGTCTTAAAATTAAGATCACTTGCCCTGGTTCCTGTCGCACATGTCACTCCCAACAGACTTTCTGTAGGGTGCTCCACGCCGGTACCGTTCAGAGTGCGCTGACATGGGGTCGACGTAGATTCGTTGCTTGTGCGTTAAGGCATGTTAACTTTTAGCTTTTCACACTAGCTCAAAAAATAGAGTCGATGAAGAGCGTCTCCCATATTTGAAGCGATTGGATATGGTGCATGTCAATAACCTTCGGGCTGATGGCTACTCCAGTCTTATCCTCTTTATACCTATCATGCGCAATAGAGTACAAATACCCTGGGTTTAATCGTTATCAAGTCTCAGTGCGCTGACCCATAACCTAGCGCCACAGTTGTCACGTGCCTCTCCCCTTTGCGGTGAGAAGACTTCAAAGGAGTACTGCCATCGACATGGCCTTTATGTGTTCACTCATACCCAGGTATCAGAAAGGAACTTGGCAATCATAGGCTTGCTTATTTTGGACAATCGGGCGTTGCAATTAGTTTTGAGATGGCTCGTTGCATAGGACCGTATAAAATTTTGCGATGGGTCTCCCTGCGCTCGTCTAACTGAGGGATCCCCCCTGCCTGTGCCCAAGACGCTGCCTCACGTTGCGCCCTCACGCCTGTCGCACCTTACTGCGATAATACAAGTCTACACCGGTATGAAGTATGGTCGCTGAGAATGCGCTGGCATTTTGCTATGTATCGGGATTTAAAAGTCCCTTAACGCAATTGGCGTCCATCTCTAATGTTAGCTCCGATCTGTAGCATAATCCTCGCGTTCAAGTACGCAGAGTGCGCTCTATTGCCCTCCACTCTGAGGACCCTGGCCAAGTTATTGCCCTGATAGCCACTACTCAATTATATGGCAGTCGTGTGCGAAGCTTTTATTAATATAGAAAAGCACGCCTATTAAGATAGACCTATAATTCCCGTAATCCAAATAACGTGGTGTATCCGACGCTCCCTTATGAATATCAGAGTTTTGATGCTTGAACCTGAGGCGCAGCCGCAGTACTTTCTTCGTAATATTAGATAGACCTAGTGCACATTGATACTAGCATTGACAAAATACTGGGAATACGGATACACTGACTCTTATGTACTGTTGTGGGTCGCATTTTCTGGTCCCCAGAATAGTGCGTTGTGACCGAGAGCGGGTGAAGGAATGTGGACGGATGGACCCCTAGAAAGCCCTATTGGCGTAGAAGGCTTCTTAAACCAGCGTCGACAGCTAGAGCAACATAATCGTCGATACTATCTTCTTTAGGACCCCCGGGACGGCGCAACACGCCACGCTTCGCCACCGGGTGATCTAAACACCCAGGCGGCCGCTTGTAGTTAATTTCCTGTGCAGTACGACACGGACCCAAGAATCGTTGGTGCAGGAGCCCTCTTCGAAGTGCCCTTTGGGCACGGGCACTAATCACACAGGTCTCGGATTGTACGGATTGTTCATGCTGTAGATATTTGAGTTCGTGTTGACCTCCCAACAATATAGACTGAGCATCACAAGGCTAATTTGGGTTCTTGGTAAAGGTTCTCCAAGTTGCTATGCGCACTGCGAAACCATCAGATTACCTTCAGACGCATCCTTCTAAAGCAGTAGTCGTGAAACATGTCGTATTCCCCTCTCGAGGGCTTCATGTACAGACAGGCCGAGAAACGGAACACAAGTTTAGAACCTCGGTGGACGGTGGACTAGACCGTCTAACAGTCTTTTCGGCCCTGGCTGGCTAAGTGTACCACTAAGAGTAACAGCAGTAAAACCCGCCAAGTTGTTTAGCTGAATCGTCACACGAGCCAATGCTAATTATCGGCGTTGAAGAAGGTGCTCACCTGAAGCGCCAGCCGCCTCTGAGATAACAGACTAACTTGGCGCTAGTTGGTCCTTTCGAGTACTTGTCTTAGGTGAATCGACGGTTCCTGCGAGGCTCTTTTCCCATATCTCATGCCAGCGTATTAGGAGGTACGGGGAGCGTTAGGTCTCCATCGCTAAGATCTGCATATGGAGTATTCGGGGGGTCAGCAGTCTCCTTGAGCGGTGAGTCGGGGAATCATCAGTTAGACGATCCTGTGGGCTCAATGAATCCCCGACAATAGACTTAAGAAACGGTCCACTGCGCTCGATACTCACGTGCTTTCTTGTTGCCACGGTGATCGAGATTTAATGATGCTATAGAGCCGATTAGATTACAGATTTGTAAACGTCCGGACAGGCCTATACGGCACAGAGGTGAAGGGCCCATGGCCGTCAATTATCATGTAGCACGCAACAGGCCACCACTTCCTTCTTTAGACTACGTCGGATCTGGGTCGAATGATAATTGTTACTTGCTAGTTAATCTGAGGGGAAGGTCCTAAATAACCTGACGCCGGGCAGGTTATGCGCAGAGGTCCTAAAGAAGTTCTTCTTCCAGCGAGCAGAGAGATTGGGACCGGTTAAGCGTCCTATGGTTTCACCGGTCCAATGGTTGTCAATTTAAGGCCCCTCAGTTCGGACTCGGAGATTTGGCGTGTATTGACAACCCATTACTGTGTTTGCAGGGCTTATTCCCTGGTGAGTTGTGTTTTAATCCCTGAGTGCGTTGCTGCTCTAAAGTGGGGGTGCATTTCGTATGCCACCAAATGGTAGGTTGATCCAATAGGGCCTCTGAAACGTTTGAAAACGTCTGGCCAAGCCAATCTTCGCAAATACGAACTTACGGAAATCCAGGCCCACTAACACATCAATCGGATTCTACCGGACGATAGCACTTCGATTCATGTCTTGATCTCCCTTTAAAGCATCCTAAACGGGGTCGCCGACGCATCCTCGCTTATCATCAGGACATAGTCCTTGAATTCACAAAGAGTGACGCATATAGTTCGGTAGTTCTAGAGGAGAACCGATAGACAACCAGCTGATGTAAACAACAACCCTACTCGCCCAATTAGAGGCGAAACAGTCACCGAGTCCGCTGATACACGCCGTCACTGGTTCGTACGAACGCCGTGGGCGTAGAGGGGTTACAGAGCACCTATGCTTGTACTGAAAGTCAGAGACCACAAGCTCGACAGCCGTCGCTGGTGGGGGAGTGGAAATCTTTGGGTGTGACTGATTTCGAAATCTTGGGTCGAGGCGACGACGTGCTCTAGATGGAGCCAGACGACACGGGGATTTGAGGCTATTTTAGACGGTTTTCCCGCATCTTATCATGGGGCGATGCAATAGTAATAAGTGAGACCCGACGCCTAGGTTAGACCACGCCATCAGGAGGTAGAGCGGTATCCTCAGCAACTTTGGGGGCTGCGCCTCCCCTTTGCGGTGCAATTCGTGTGCCTCATATAGGTTAGGGTCATTGCTGTTCTCACAGAACGTTTCCACATGTGGTAGACACCGGGATACTCATGGTTCCACATGAAACCCAACCGTGCGGTTGCTCTTAGACTTAAGACATGATACTCGCCGAGGATGTAGAAATGCTCATAAATTTTACAATTTGGACTGCATACAATTGAGTAACAACGTGCTAAGTGTCCCGCGCAAATCTATAGAGCTTAAGCACACCGCGGCGGTATTCTCAAATTAGCTCGTGAGCTTGTACCGTACCTTCCATGGCTGACATTATGCGCTGTGGAAGGCATAGGGCTTCTCCGCTGGATTACCATGGGAATAGATAACTTAATCCGAGGAACGCATGTCACCAAATCGTCAGCGTGCTTCTTGCTGTACAAGCCGCGCAGAGCAACTCCACGGATTATTTCGCACGAAATACAGCTGCCCTTTATGCGTGAGCCGCATGAACGTTCATCCGTTCTGTACAGGTACTGAGTGAAATCTTGCACTTAGTCAGTTTAGTCCCTCGAAACCTATGCACCGTGGATATACTGGCACCTAATTATTCTGCCAGTATGCAGGTTCACACCATTACGTATACCTACATCTAGTTGCTGGGTTGTCAAGTTTTTAGTCACCCTTGCCACGCGGAACGTGATCGTGGACTAATATGAGGCTCAGAGAGATTCATCCACCTAAAAGAAACAGCGGTGGGCTAATAATGCAGAAAGTCTGAAAGACGTCCTGTAACGAGCTGAGACAATTAAGAAGCGGGAGGTTGATTTTTGCACAGACTTATCCAAAATTGAGAACAAATCTAGACGATATTCTCTCACCTGAAGTGTAGTGCATTGGTACTGCGACGCCGTCACAGGAATCAAAGCGTATCTCAAATAGATAGCCGCTTGTCAATTGAAGAACGCATTATGGCCGAACGTGAATATCCATGTGCGCAGGAGCACGCACTTTCCGGCAGGTCGAAGTGGATTGCCGGTGAGCTTAACTACCTGCTACCATAAATACAGTGCTAGCATATTACTTCAAGTATTTACAGAACAGTGCCGAAGTTGGTGCGTACTAAGAAGCAGGTAGGTAGTAAATGAATCTCTCTGGTCAAAGATATGCATTTTCGTATTTGAACACCACGGTGGTAGACTGATATCGTGCAGTGCGCAATCGTTTTGTGTTCCTGCATAGTGCTTCGTGGTAAAAAGCAATGGCGATGATTGCTAACCATTCCCCAGCAGCCCAAGCTCGTCCTTTGGTAATTTCGCTTTAAGTACCGCGGACTAATGATTCTTACCGTACGTGGCACAGGTCCTAGAAAAAAGATCTAAACGGTCTCGCTTTACCGCCCATCTATGTTGCAACGCCACCTACTACTGGTGTTACGCTCCAGCCAGGGGCTAGATCTTCTGTCGGCTGTCATTAAAGATCGCTATATCATTTGTAAGAACATGTAAGTGCCCGTCTGGGTGTGTGAGACAATCGTAGCGATTAGCTGCCCTGATTAATAGGAGCGGCATACGAGTACTTGAGTCGCTAGAAGCTTATGTGCGTATCCAAATATTTGAAGAAATGCCTACATCTACCCTAATGTACGGTGACTGCGCATTTTAGTGCCACTACTGGAGGGCACGGCTGCAATCAGAGGCGGATGACTTTCCTTCGGTGTCTAGGGAGGTTGAGCAAATTATGATCAGTCGCTGTGATACCTGCATAGACCAACAATAGATTACCGAAGAGGGCCTATTCGCACTTCTACAAAGAAATAAATGGTTTTAGCGTCTTGGCCACCGCTAGTCCCCAAAACCTATAAAAATAGCGTCTTATCTCAGCGTTACTGATTATTATCGTAGCTTAACCTTCGTTCTAAGACATTTAGGCCGCTTCCGTGACCAACCAATGAGTGTATATGCTCGTCTTCGGATCAACACTATAGCGCCTAGTGATCCTACGTAGGCATTTTTCAGAGAGCCTGTAGCGAACGTTCGAGCCTTCAGTGCCCCTTCGGCTACTTGAAATCGGGACATCTGTCAATTGCGGAAATCACCCCGGTATCGAACGTCGGCATGTTTGGTAATGAACTTATGACCCGCAATTGTTGGTCAAAAAGTGTAGTGCTGGCTGCGCAAGGACTGCCATCTTGGAATATGATAACGCTTAGCTCTAGGAATAGTGCTCAAGTGAGAGTCAGGTCATATCGCCGCTCAGACCCGAGTTACTTTCCATCCGTCTGGAAGCCAAGACCGGTCCGCTGTAGAAACGACTTTCCCTCGCAGTTTATGCGCATCAGAAGCCACGTCCTTAAAGTGAAGAAACTTATTCGTCTGTTTTTTTATGTCATTTGTCACATTGTCGGCATTCGTGACACTTGAATTTCGGGCCAAGTAGCCAGCCGCAGAGCTCAGAGCATCCCTGTTGCGTCCCGAGCTCGAATCAGTCATACAACTGCTTCCGTTATCTCGCACCCTATCCTGTTGCATCAATACCGTTGCGATAGAGGATCCCGCCTTTAAACACCACCGGGATTCGCCCACCCGCAGTCTTTCCCATGACCAATAAAACAACTTACAACACCCTGTATTTGGCCAGCCCGCGGTGCACGCGGTCGGGATGGAAGGGGCGCAAGTCCTCCGTTACGGAAGCGGCGACTACAGAACCCTACTCTACTTATTGTGCAGATCTTTAGCATACGTGCGGAACAAGGACATTCTCCGTTCCATAGATGTATCTTGTTAGACGTGGGGCTTGTACCTAAACCGGCTATCTGGAAAGGGTCTCGAACGGGTGTTCTAGTGAGCTGGATATGGAGTTAAGCCTGCGAGTGTCGGTGTCGCGTAAGGACTTCACAAAATAGGTTTTCCGGTCACTTTTTGGATGTCCGACGTCGCATCCCTACTCTTCGACGAGCTGTGCTTGCCATGTTGACTGATACAATTCCTGGG
>NW_024705668.1:0-19533 GCF_018977255.1 Callorhinchus milii | reverse complement strand
CATGTCATAACGGGTGCGTTCTGTGTTATAACATGTGCGTTCTGCATTATAGTAGCTACATCATGGGACCTCCTTTGCCAGTACCAAAAATATACTGGCAAAGGAGGTCCCATGATGTCGCTGCTCACCCCGAGCTCTCATTCCTCTGAATGTGCTCGTCTTTGTGCTGTACGCCTTTTGGCGTCCTCTGGTTTAACACCGTTTTGAGACTAGACTCAACAGAAAGCTCTCTGGTGTGGACCAATCAGTTTAAAAGACAATGCATATATTATCAGAGTATGTTTTTTGTTTGCATACTGACCACAAGTATTGTGGTTAATTCAGACATGATTCCTTGTAAAGGTTTCAGTTTTTTTTTTACATCTTAACACCTGTTTTGTTGCAAGGAAAAAGGGGAAAATCTATTCTCATATTTTGGTATTGGCAAAGGAGGTCCCATGATGTTCCACGTTATAATGCCTTGCTCTGTGAGAGCCACATTCAGTCACGAATCAGCTATGGCTCAGTCTCTAAAACTCAGGCTCAGCTCCAGCTCAGCCGTGATTGGGCTCAGGCTTGAGCCACTCAGCTGCTGATAAAGATACACGAGTGGCTCAGCCGTGGCTTGGCTCAGCTCCTGGAAATCCTGAGTGTGGCTGGGGCCATGCTCGGAGTCGGCTCAATTCACACATTAGGGAATCACTACGTTAAGACAGCACCTCAAACCCCCCTCTATCCCTTGCTTATTTT
Organism: Callorhinchus milii; assembly: GCF_018977255.1. Taxonomy (NCBI): domain Eukaryota; kingdom Metazoa; phylum Chordata; class Chondrichthyes; order Chimaeriformes; family Callorhinchidae; genus Callorhinchus; species Callorhinchus milii. Next base: position 18,804 of record NW_024705668.1, on the reverse strand, counting down.
ATCCTCTTCCCTATCCTTTCTGGAACCTTCCATGAGCGCGCTACTGGAACTCACAATGACATTACACTTGGGGAACGTATAATTATTTAATTCTGAATATAATTTGTTTCTGGTCATTCCTTAAGCAAGTCTAAGTCATGATTCATTTGTGGATTTTCTCTGCACAGCTCCAAGCGTGATACATCTCAGAGAATGGAGATCAAGATGGCTCTGGAACTTCAGGGCGAGGGCAGTGATGCGGACTACAACGTCGTCAAAGTCCTGAACCATTTTGACTTCAGAGGACACCACTGCATTGTCCTGGAGCTGTTGAAGTACGTACCATGTGTTCGCACCGCCCCCCCACCCCCCATAGCGTGGTTAACGTCATTAGCTAAACAAAAACTATTTTATTTAGCAGGTAAAGCCCACTGCCCGATTAGTTATTTTTCACAAGCGGCCTGGCTACAAATGATAGCTAAAAAAAGTGGCTGATGTGGAAATATATGGCAGCCAAATACTCTAAACACATGTTTCTAAATGTGGAGGGAAAAACCAGAGGACCCGCAGAAAAATCCACGTGACCAGGGGGAGAACATGCAAACTCAGAATATACATGCGTCAGGGTCAGGATCAAAGCCCCCAGGTGCACTAGAGGCCACTCCTCTTTTCTCAATCAGCGCCGCCCACTTTTATATAGCCACACCTCCACTCGATCAGCAGGTTGGCCGCAGCGCAGTGGTGACGCTTGTGCCCCTCGGTGAAAATCCCTGAGTTTGAGTCTCAGCACGGACGCCTTTCTACATGGAGTTTGTATCTCCTAATAGATAACTCCACCACCCGGAAACAAAGCCAATGAAAGCAAGTGGTCAGATGTGCTAGCTGATTCGGTTTATCAGCAAACCAATGACCTAAACCCACACGGAACTATGACTCGTATTAGTCGTGAATGTGCAAATAGAATATTAATATTGTCGTTATCATAATCCACGCAGTATTGCAGGGTATGACACTGACACTGCGTCGTTGTTGTAATTGTTGCTTCTGCCTCTTTCACAGGGAGAGCCTCCATGATGTGATTTCGGAAGCAGGGCTCCGGCAATTGCACATGGGGATGGTGAAAACTTACACCAGGGGCATACTCAAGTTCCTTTGCCACACCAAGGCCAGGAGCATCATCCATGCGGACATCAAGCCAGTGAGTGGACACAGCATTCAGCGGGACTTTGTTCCGGAGTTGTGTCATTATTGGGGACTCGGACCATAGAGAAAACCGCCCACGTTGGTCACAGGGTCGATGTGTTAGCTCTGTCCGTCTATCTGGAAGGAGACAGGGTCACGTTACCTCTGGTGATGATCCGGTATGAATTAAACTGTCGTGTAGAGTCGTGTCGCTATTGGGGGACTCACCACAGAGAAAACCAGCAATGTAGATCACAGCGTTGCCACAAACTTTGGGAAACACAAACCGGAGCCGAAAAGAATGATTTTCAAAACGTGCCAAACACGCTTTTGAACTGACAGGTGCCCATTGTCGGCTTCCATGCTGTGAATGTGTAATGCGAGCAAGGATTGAGGGGGGGCGGAGTCTGGGTCACGTGGGGAGTGGGTGGAGTTAGGGTCACGTGGGGGAGAGGATTTAGGGAGAGAAACGGAAGGGGAAGGGAGGGTGGAGACGGAGTGAAACACGAGGAGGCCACGCTGGGAAAGACGGAGAGTGTGGCGCGGTCGCCACGCGGTGGGAGACGTTGACACCGACAGCCATCGGTGTCAGACGAAGAGAGCTAACGGGAGCAGTGAGAGGCTAGCTGTGGAAGGGGCAGCAGTGACGCTAGATAGCGGGGCAGCGGTGTGGCTGCAAGGATTGCCTGACGGGGCAGCAGGGAGACTGCATATCGGAGCAGCAGGGAGACTGTATAACGGGAGCAGCTGAGGGCTGTGGAGAGGTCGTCGAGCGGGACGCGGGACCGAGCGAGACGCCGTGGTATTGAGATTCAACGAACCCAATAAAGGACAACGGAGATCGACATCTGAGAGAGAGTCCTTTATTACAAATGGAAAACTTCCCAAATCGTTCCTAAATCCATGCGCCCTCGAGTGTGGTTTTTGGTTCGTAACTCGTTAACGGGCAGCTGTGAGCAACTAGGATAAGTTGTCTATAGAGCCGCACCCTTTTACTGAGATGGTGCTTCAGAGAGCTTTACATGTGATGAGCCTCGACGAACATCGCTCGTCTTGACGCATTTGAAAGGGGCACCCCCAGTGGCAGCTGTCAGAAAACAGGGAATGTTGCACTTGACTAAAGGTTGACGACGGCGCTATGCCTCACCGAGTTCCCCTGTTTAGTATGTACTGTGGTACGTGATTGATCCACTGCTGGCTGAAAGCTATTGGCGTAACCTTCGAGTGTGAATTCCTTCTGCCTCTCTTCCTTTAGAAAAATGTTCCAATCAAGGACACCGTGACCGGCACCATCAGGGTCACGGACTTTGGCACCAGCTTTTTTGTGAAAAGTCAACATGAGTAACCTCACCTGGGTGTGAGTTTCTGCGTGTGGGTGTGACTGTGTACCAGTGTGTGTGCAAGTCTCTTAGTGTCTGTACATGTGACAGTGTGTGATAACGATGCTATTCATGACATAGTGAGTACACACATACATATAAATGTGTTGTTGTTGTGATTGTTGTGCAGCTCTGCATGTTGGTGGGACCCGGCCATTCCAATCTCCGGAGGTATTGCTGGGCTACAGATTGACCTGTGCAGTGGACATGTGGGCACTGGGCTGCACGGTGGCGGAGTTGGTGACCGGCCGGGAATTATTGCAGTCGGACAGCCGCGATGACCACCTCCCGTGCTGCATGGAGGTATTTCCAACTGTGCGTTCACCCACTCGTGATTCCCCGCTCCTTCCTTGAAGTTGTAGGCTCTGGGGGGGGGGGAGGTAGGAGAGGGGGGGCGATTGGGTACTTGGTGACCTGGCGAATGGCAGCCATCGTATGTTGTATGTGTGTACACGTGTGTGTCTTGTACGTGTGGGGGAAGCAGTGGTGCAGCGGTTAGCGTGCTCAGCTGCAAACCCGGTAATGCGAGTTTGATTCCAAACTCGCATTACCGTTGCTGTTGCTGCTGTTTATACTCACTACTAAAAGCACTTGCCCCTACAGTCTGCTGCAGCTACACGGGTGACCTTTGCCTTTATCTCAACCAAGTGCAGATCCTCGGGTTGCCTCCAAGATGTATGATGGATGTAGCTCCTGACGGAATGCACTACTTTGGTGAGTTGAAGGGTGGGGCGAGCAACCGACCGGATTCAGTGTTAGGGTGTGGCCTGGAGCTGTTGTAGTTTTTTTGGGGGGGTGGCCATGGGGGGGCCTCTTTGTATTTTCAATTCCTTGGGTGAGTGGGTGGGTAAATAGGTGTGTGGGAGAGTGGGTGGGTGGTAAGTGGGTAGGTGGGCAAAGTGGTGGTTGGTGACTGGTGTCTCTCCTGCTGTGCATGTCTCCTGCAGATCGTGTGGGCATGATGTTCTACCCAGTCAAGAGAAGGGTGCCAGGGAGCTTGTCACTTCACGGGGCACTCAAAAGCCACGACCCGGAGTTTGTTGAATTCGTCAGCTCCTGCCTGCGGTAAGAATCATCCCCCACCCCCTCCCCATGAAGATTTCCCCCACCAAGGTGATCAACGATCGCTCTCCTCCGATCAGCAGGAAGATGTGGAGCTGAGTGAACCTGCCGATGACCAGTACTACCGGTGTTGAAATCGCCCTCTTTGGAGGTTCATTAAAGATTCTACTCGGCAGTGCGAGGCTCAGGGCATTTTTAGAGTACTGCGTATTGAAGGATTTCCGCTGCTACCACGACTACCGCTGCTGCCGTGCGTTCCTGGACCTCGTGGAAGAAGGAAGGAACGTCAATGCTCTCACCACGCCTCTCTCACCATGTGCGCCGCGTGTGACCCCCGTGTCTCTCAACAGATGGGATCCAGATTGTCGCATGACGCCAGCGCAGGCGCTGGGTCACAGCTGGCTCCGGACCGCAGCCACCAGCACCACCAGCAACGCCACCACCACTGCTACTCCTGGCAGTGTACAGTGTTTTGGAGCTGCTGAGCGACGGTAAGCCACGATCTGCTTGTCAAATGTTCAAGGCAGTCCATAGGGAGGTGTGGAGCCCGGGGCAAGTCACAATTAAACCGGAAGTATTACTAATAATACAGGTTTGTTTCGGTTAGATCGCGTAGATATACGTGTGTTGTTAAACCCACCATCACGGTGTCGTGCGCATCTCTTTACAGAGTGGAGCCGGCGCTGCCCCCATCCTCCGCGCTCGCCCAGGCCTCTAAATGGAAGCTGACGGTTGTTGTGGAGGAAGTGGAGACCCTGGTGGAGGAGCTGGTGGTGCAGGAAGAAGAGGAGATGAGGGGGGATACAGAGGAGGTATGGACGAAGGAGCAGGAGGAGGAGATGGTGGTGCAGGAGATGGTGGTGCAGGTGGAGGAGACATTGGTGGAGAAGATGGTGGAGGAGAAGGAGATGACAAGGAAAGAGGATCAGGTGATGGTGATGCAGGAGGAGAAGAGGAAGCGAGGGTGTCTGGCCCGCATAGGGAGAACTATCCGTTCACTCCTCCGACGCGTGCTGCTGTGTGGTGGCCGGTCCACCACACAGTAGAGGTGGTGGTGGTGGTCACGGATCGTTGTGGACCACGACCACTATCACCATACCCACCACACACACCCTGCACCCATTCACCCCCCTGTGATACCCACCGCACACCACACATACCCTGCACCCACCCACCCCATGATCCCACCCCCCACCACATTCCACATAAAGGGTTAGGGGTTTAGAGGGTTAGTGATTTATAAAGTTACGGGTGTAGAGGTTTTGGGTTATTTCAGGGATAAGGGGTTTAGGGATTTCGAGGGTTATATGGTTTAGGGGTTTAGAGTGTTAGGGGTTGATTGGATTCGAGAGTTAGGTGTTTAGAGGGTTAGGGTTTACACTATGGGAACCTCATTTGCCAGTAAAAATATGATAATTGGTTTTTTACCCTTCTATCTGGCAACAAAACTGACACCTTTTTACGAGGAGCCATGTTTGCATAGACCACAATACCTGCAGTCATAATACAAACAAAAGACATAACTCTGATAATGTGCACTGTCCTTGAAGTTGATTGGTCCACACCCGAGACAGCTTTCCTTAGAGCCTAGTCTCACATGGGTTGGACCAGATGACGCCAAAAGGCGTAGTTGGCCACCAGGTTTTCACACATCTCAGGAGGGTTTTTCTCCCACTCCTCTTTGCAGATATTCTCCAAGTCATTAAGGTTTCGAGACTGACGTTTGGCAACTGGAACCTTCAGCTCCCTCCACAGATTTTCTATGGGATTAAGGTCTGGAGACTGGCTAGGCCACTCCAGGACCTTAATGTGCTTCTTCTTGAGCCACTCCTTTGTTGCATTGGCCGTGTGTTTTGGGTCATTGTCATGCTGGAATACCCATCCACGATCCATTTTCAATGCCCTGGCTGAGGGAAGGAGGTTCTCACCCAAGATTTGACGGTACATGGCCCCGTCCATCGTCCCTTTGATGTGGTGAAATTGTCCTGTCCCCTTAGCAGAAAAACACCCCCAAATCATAATGTTTCCACCTCCATGTTTGACGGTGGGGATGGTGTTCTTGGGGTCATAAGCAGCATTTTTCCTCCTCCAAAGACGGCGAGATTAGGAGCACTCCCTTTAAGAGTGTGCTCCTAATCTCAGCTCGTTACCTGTATAAAAGACACCTGGGAGCCAGAAATCTTTCTGATTGAGAGGGGGTCAAATACTTATTTCCCTCATTAAAATGCAAATCAATTTATAACATTTTTGACATGCGTTTTTCTGGATTTTGTTGTTATTCTGTCTCTCACTGTTCAAATAAACCTACCTTTAAAATTATAGACTGATCATTTCTTTGTCAGTGGGCAAACGTACAAAATCAGCAGGGGATCAAATACTTTTTTCCCTCACTGTAGATATATTTTCCATAAGGAGGGACGTAGGGTGGATGTTTGAATGGCATCTGTCTCAAATTTCTCGATGAAAACATTCGCTACCACTTGCGATAAGGGAGAACCCATTGGGGTACCCTCATTTTGTTTGTAGAATGTACCATTCCAGGTGAAGTACGTGTTGGTAAGGCAGTGCCTCACCAAATTTGGTACATCAGGATTCAGTCCCTGTTGGACCAAGTTTTCAATGATTGCAATGGTGTCAGGTACAGGTACCTTGGTGAACAGGGAGACTACATCGAAGCTGACAAGCAAATCATCTGAAGACATTGAGATGTCCTTGATTAGAGAAACCAAGTAAGCTGAGTTAAGTACAGCTGAGGTGGACTTGCCCGTGAAAGGAAGCAGGGTCTCAGACAGCAATCGGGCCAGTTTGTAGGTGGGTGAGTTAATGGTGGAGACGATAGGACGGAGCGGGGTACCTACTTTGTGGATTTTTGGAAGGCCATACAATCTGGGTGGTCTAGCAGCCGAAGGTTTTAGAGAGCGCTGCTTGGTCTGATCGATTAGAGAAGTTGATTTAGTGATGATATTGTTGGTTTTTGTGGCTGGGCAGTTGGTGGGATCTCTGTTGATTTTAGTATAGCTGCCATCATTAAGGTCCTGAATTTTGTTGTTGTAAGTGGTTTTATCCATGATGACAGTGGCATTGCCCTTGTCGGCTGAGAGTATGACAATGTCATCTATGTTTTTTTTATTTAGAGAGTTCAAAACGCTCGTCCTTGCTGATGTTGCTAATGGGGTTCTTAGCGATTTTGAGGATAGCAGCAATTTCAGATCTAGAAACGTCTACCGAGATGTGAGAAATGTTAATTTCTCACATTAACATCACTAGACCCTGCCACTTCTTTATGACCCTTGGGCTACACCCATTTCAAACCTTTTAAAACAGTCTGCATCAGCAGCAGTCCACGCAAGAGAACCACCGCAATGGTGGTCGCGACAGTGAGACACACAGCCCATCACACAGCCAGAACCATCGATACATTCAGGCTAAGGGAGCAGAGATGTCCATGTTAGTGAGACCCCAGCCCATTAATGCAGAGGCACCCAACAGGGCAATGCAACTCAGAGAGTCGGAGATAACAGCCAAACGGCAGGGAATAATAGATACACCACAGCAAGTTACGAATTTGCTTGGTTAATAACGTATTTAGAATAATTGCTCAGCTTATACCCATCTTCTCAGTTGAAATGTTGTTTATATATCTGGATGGCTTCATGGACAAATCTTTGATGGTAGCCCAAAGGTTTGCAGAGTACCTTGGTTTCGGAAAAAAAACAATATCGCGTTATAACAATGATCAGCCACGGCAGAGGTATTGGTTCTGCCGTGTTTCAAATCTGCCTTGTGTTCGCAAACACGGTCCGAGACATGTCGTTTCGCTTCCCCAATGTAACTGCTGCCGCAGACACAACTTAGTTTGTAGACACCAGAGTATTGCATGTCAGGAATGACATCCTTCACAGATGGGATCAAATCGTGGATTTTGTGTACTGTATTGAATCGGACCTGTATCTTGTGTTTGTTTAAGATTTTGGAAATCTTTTTGGTAACACCTGCTATGTATGGCAAGGTGATGGTTTTGATTGGGTCCTCAGATGGTTGTCTCCCCATGGTTGAGGATACAGCTTTGCGGATTGTGCGGTCTGAGTATCCATTCAACTTGAGGGCTTGGTGTACGTGCTCCAGTCCACTGGCTAGGTGGCGCTGGTGGGAGATGCAGCGGGCCCTATGGTGTAGAGTTTTGATGAGGGAGTTCTTCTGGGCCGGATAGTGGTGGGAATCAGGCTTTAGATAGGAATCCGTGTGGGTGGCTTTACAGCAGACGGAAAGTCCCAGCGAGCCATCAGGCCTCTTCTCGATCAAAACATCCAGGAATGGTAGCTTGCCATCATTTTCCACTTATATGGTGAATTTGATTGATGGCTGTATGGAATTGATGTGGTTGAAAAATTGGTTCAGTGCTGGCTGGCCATATGGCCAGATGACAAAAGTGTCATCTACGCATCTCTTCCACAGGGAAGGATGTAGCGTGGATGTCAGGATAGCATTTGTTTCAAATTTCTCCATGAAAACATTCGCTACCACTGGTGATAAGGGAGAACCCATAGGGGTACCTTCATTTAAGGTAAGGCAGTGCCTCACCAAAGTTGGTACATTAGGATTCAGTCCCTGTTGGACCAAGTCTTCAATGATTGCAATGGTGTCAGGTACAGGTATCTTGGTGAACAGAGAGACTACATCGAAGGTGACAAGCAAATCATCTGGAGACAGTGAAATGTCCTTGATTAGAGAAACCAAGTGAGCTCAGTGCTGCTGAGGTGGTCTTGCCCGTGAATGGAAGCACGCTCTCAAGATGGAAATCGGGCCACTTTGTAGGTAGGTGAGTTGGTGGAAACTATAGGACAGAGTGGAGTACCTTCTTTATGGATTTTTGGGTGGTCTAGCAGCCAAAGGTTTTAGATAGAGCTGCTTGGTCGGTCCGATTAGAGAAGTCGAGATAGTGATATTGTTGGGTTTTTTAGCCAGGCAGTTGGTAGGATCTTTGTTGATTTTGGTATAACTGCCATCATTAAGGTCCTGAATTTTGTTGCATGTGGTTTTATCCATGACCGTGGCATTACCCTTGTCGGCTGAAAGGATGACAATGTCATCTCTCTTTTTCAATTGAATGAGTTCAGAGCGCCCGTCCCTGCTGATGTTACTAATGGGTTTCTTAGCATCTTTGATGGCGACGATTTCAGATCTTGCCACATCTGCTGGGATGTGACCCAAACATTTGAGGGCTACGTCAACCTGGGCAATTATATCCACTGGGATGTGTTTGGGGCGACTGCAAAATTCAGCCCTCGAGCTCGTGTAGTGTAGTATGGAGGCATGACGTCATACGCGCTGAGGTGCGATGATGTCATGTCACCTGGGGGTACTTAAGGGGGGCCCCGTGACGAAAGCGGGGTCGTTGTGGGAGCCCGGGATGGTGAGCGGTTGAAGAGAGGCGAAGAGACAGCCACAGGGGTAGTGCTCAAGAAGTGTGTAGAAGCCGGCTGTAGTTACGGGAGGTGCTGCTCTCCTTGGTCGGAAGGTGTTGGCTGAACCCCTGTCCTGACTCGAGTGTGAGAGCCCTTAGAGACAGCCCAGGCTAGCAGCAGATAGAGCCAAGGGTCCACGTGAAGGACCCGGTGTAGGACACCTACCCCTGGTGTTACTTACCACCTTCATTGTTAACCGTGTCGTCATTCACTACACAACACGTTAACATGTGGTAAGCAATGTGGGACATCGATGTACACAAATATGAAAAAGATCGACAAGACGTCATTCATTTATCGGTCTCTCCACGAAACAAAGGAATGTTTTACACAAACCATAAACAGCACAGCCTTCTGGGAGTGCATCGTTGATTCAGTACAAGCCACCAGTGGACCCTTATTGGTGGTTACGAACATCCAGCCATTAATCAACAAGGAGCATTTCTCGTCATAGTTTGAAAAAATCAACGTCAACACGTAATATAAAATTATAATTCGTGTTGTAGAGAATATCTCCTCTACGTGATTTTTAAGCGGTATGCCTTGTAACTGATGAATGATCCGAGCGTGCTCCCTATTTCAAAGACGATGAGTTGCTCCAGAGACAAATGCTTCCCGAAACACAAAAATACCCTTTGACCTGTATCACAAGAACAACGGGTCTCACCTGAGTGATCTGTACAGGTTACTTCCAAAAACACACACTTTGTCCTAACATCACTTATTCAATATTTGACCCTCATAAATAAAATGATGCATGTACACAAAATCAGTGTTCATTCTAAATTATTGACAAGACATTTTACATTTTAACAAAATGTAATTACTGCAGTGAAATATACTGCACCAGGTTACATCGTATTAAGCTATTTTAAAAAATTATGCACCGTCTGCTTAACAGTGGATGTAAAACATACTATTGTGTCATTCAAAACGAGTAGGCCATTGCATGCTTGCGTCTTGAGTCAAAATGTAGCAAATTCTAAATATTACCGACAAATTACCGACAAATTACACAACCGAGATGAAACATCGTCGCCCCCCTACTGACAGGCTCTTGTTCACACACTCTTTGGTTCTTTCAGTAAAGTCATGTAGGTAGCAAAAATAATAGTAGACCACGAAGTTTCGATCGTAACACAGGGATCTCCCCAACCCACGGGAAACACAAAGACTGGTCGCTCGCTCTTACTCTGCAGGTTGAACCCAGGAACTGAGTGTTCAACTTCACATTATACAGGCAGGAACAATGTTCCACACTGCCCACCAGGGATTTATTGTCTGTCTGTCGTGCATAAATAAATATATAACATAAACAGCTCTTTGATTGGTGGAGACCTACTGCCGGGTACGGAGAGGGGAGGTGTCTAAGGGAGGAGGGTCAGGGGAGGTGCCTAAGGGAGGAGGGTCAGGGGAGGGGCCTAAGGGAGGGGGGGGCGATAGTTAAGGGGGCTGTCTGCCTGGCTACCTAAAGTCAAGTTTTATACACACAGGTAGGAACAACAGGTTCCACACTTGCCCACCAGGGATTATGTGTCTGTCTGTCGTGCACGAATGCGCTGTCCAACCAAGTTCCTACCTGCCCACTCCGAAGGAACGTGTTCTTCATTAAAGGCCTGTGACAAAGGAGCATCTATTGGAGCGACGTCTCAAGCTGACACATCTACCGGGTCGCCATTTGACTTTGTATTGTCTAGGAAGTCCACCTCCACTTCCACAAACTGCTGTGAGTTGCCTCGCTCTGCCTCACAGTCAGAATTCTCCTCCTGCTTCACGTTGCCTCCATCAATGTGAAGGTCACATTTTGCAGTTTAATCTTCATCTTCACATTTTACCTTCACTTCTTCGCTCTTCACCATCACTTCTTCACATTTCACCTCGATACCTTTAAGTGTCCAAGCTGGGATTTTCCTCCGGTTCTAGTTTCATGAGTGATGGGCTCATTGCGGCACTTTGACTTTCACAAGCTGATTTCAGACTCCACTCCTTGCAGATCTTCTGATGCTTGTGCGTTCTCTGGTGTCTTTAAAGATTTGATGAATGTGCAAACGCCTTCCCGCCAAGTGGACCTGAAGGGTTTCTCTCCCGTGTGTGTTCTCTCGTGTCTTTGAAGATGTTCTGACCGTGTAAACGCCTTCCCGCACAGAATGCACCTGAAGGGTTTCTCTCCTGTGTGTGTTCTCTGATGTTTTTTAAGAGATGACTGTGAAAATGTCTTCCCACACACAGTGCACTTGAAGGGTTTCTCTCCCGTGTGCGTTCTCTCGTGTCTTTGAAGATGTTCTGACCGTGTAAACGCCTTCCCGCACAGAAAGCACCTGAAGGGCTTCTCTCCTGTGTGTGTTCTCTGGTGATATTTAAGAGCAGATGAATGTGAAAATGCCATGCTACACACAGTGCACTTGAAGGGTTTCTCTCCTGTGTGTGTTCTCTGGTGTTTTTTAAGAGCAGATGACTGTGAAAATGTCTTCCCACACACAGTGCACTTGAAGGGTTTCTCTCCTGTGTGTGTTCTCTGGTGGGCCTGAACAACGGATGCTTGTGCAAACGCCTTCCCGCACATTGTGCACCTGAAAGGTTTCACTCCCGTGTGTGTTCTCTGATGTATTACAAGATTATGTGACTGTGAAAATGCCTTCCCACACACACTGCACTTGAAGGGTTTCTCTCCCGTGTGTGTTCTCTGGTTATTACAAGATTATGTGACTGTGAAAATGCCTTCCCACACACACTGCACTTGAAGGGTTTCTCTCCCGTGTGTGTTCTCTGGTGTATTACAAGATTATGTGACTGTGAAAATGCCTTACCACACACACTGCACTTGAAGGGTTTCTCTCCCGTGTGTGTTCTCTGGTGTCTTTGAAGATGTTGTGACTTTGCAAACGCCTTCCCGCACAGAATGCACCTGAAGGGTTTCTCTCCTGTGTGTGTTCTCTGATGTTTTTTAAGAGAATATGACCGTGAAAATGTCTTCCCACACACAGTGCACTTGAAGCGTTTCTCTCCCGTGTGTGTTCTCTCGTGTCTTTGAAGATGTTCTGACCGTGTAAACGCCTTCCCGCACAGAAAGCACCTGAAGGGTTTCTCTCCTGTGTGTGTTCTCTGGTGATTTTTAAGATGATATGACTGTGAAAATGCCATGCCACACACACTGCACTTGAAGGGTCTCTCTCCTGTGTGTTCTCTGGTGTTTTTAAGAACAGATGACAGTGAAAATGCCTTCCCACACACACTGCACTTGAAGGGGTTCTCTCCTGTGTGTGCACTCTGGTGGGCCTGAACAACGGATGCATGTGCAAACGCCTTCCCGCAAATCGTGCACCTGAAAGGTTTCTCTCCCGTGTGTGTTCTCTGATGTATTACAAGATTATGTGACTGTGAAAATGCCTTCACACACACACTGCACTTGAAGGGTTTCTCTCCCGTGTGTATTCTCTGGTGTCTTACAAGAGTAGATGAATGTGCAAACGCTTTCCCACACACACTGCACTTGAAGTGTTTCTCTCCGTGTGTGTTCTCTGGTGTACTACAAGATTATGTGACTTTGCAAAGGCCTTTACACACACAGTGCACTTGAAGGGTTTCTCTCCTGTGTGTGTTCTCTGGTGCTGTGTCAAATTTCCAGTGCGATCCGTGCTGTACGCACGCTGGTCGCATTGTTGCCTTGCCGTACCGAGCTGTGCTGACTGCTTTTGCTCCATCAGACCAAACGACAGCTGTAGACAGAAAAAAAGAATATGCACACCACCTACACGTCAGTATCGAGGCACAGATGAATGCAAAAACACAGTCACACGTGACTTCTATACTTATTCACATATTCATGATGTCGTGAAAAAGTTTCCCAAATTCATCACACGGGCTGTTATTGCACACAATGAGAGGGCAAATGGTCATAAATATGTCTGGAAGCCCTCGTATCTCCGTGGTGAGATGCTGACTACCTCACCTGGTATACAGGAAGTCGTGGGTTCAATCCCGACCCTGACGCCTGCTGCTTTATATTTGGAGTTTGCGTGTCTCTCTCTCTCTCCGTGGTGAATGTTAACTACCTCGCCTGGTATACAGGAAGTCGTGGGTTCGATCCCGACCCTGACGCCTGCTGCTGCTGTATATTTGGAGTTTGCGTGTCTCTCTCTCTCCGTGGTGAGATGTTAACTACCTCGCCTGGTATACAGGAAGTCGTGGGTTCGATCCCGACCCTGACGCCTGCTGCTGTATATTTGGAGTTTGCGTGTCTCTCTCTCTCCGTGGTGAGATGTTAACTACCTCACCTGGTATACAGGAGGTCGTGGGTTCGATCCCGACCCTGACGCCTGCTGCTGTATATTTGGAGTTTGCGTGTCTCTCTCTCCGTGGTGAGATGTTAACTACCTCGCCTGGTATACAGGAAGTCGTGGGTTCGATCCCGACCCTGACGCCTGCTGCTGTATATTTGGAGTTTGCGTGTCTCTCTCCCGTGGTGAGATGTTAACTACCTCGCCTGGTATACAGGAAGTCGTGGGTTCGATCCCGACCCTGACGCCTGCTGCTGTATATTTGGAGTTTGCGTGTCTCTCTCTCCGTGGTGAGATGTTGACTACCTCGCCTGGTATACAGGAAGTCGTGGGTTCGATCCCGACCCTGACGCCTGCTGCTGCTTTTGGAGTTTGCGTGTCTCTCTCTCTCCATGGTGAGATGTTACTACCTCACCTGGTATACAGGAAGTCGTGGGTTCGATCCCGACCCTGACGCCTGCTGCTGCTGTATATTTGGAGTTTGCGTGTCTCTCTCTCTCCATGGTGAGATGTTGACTACCTCACCTGGTATACAGGAAGTCGTGGGTTCGATCCCGACCCTGACGCCTGCTGCTGCTGCTGTATATTTGGAGTTTGCGTGTCTCTCTCTCCGTGGTCGCGTGGATTTTCCTCCGAATCTCCCGGGTTTCCCCTCCACATTTAGAGTCAACATCAGCACGCGTTTAGCGTCTTTGACCGATACACATTTCCACACGTATTCTTGGTTCTTTCGGTAAAGTCACGTAGATAGACAATAACAACAGATAATAACATCAAATAAATGCCACTTGATCGAAACGTCGTGGGGTTTTTTTATTTATTTACAATTTTGTTTACTTTTATTCATTTTATTATGTTATTTTTACAAAATTTTCTATCTCCGTGACTTCACCGAAAGAACCAAGAATATGAATTGCTGCAGTTACGAAAGTTTTAAGTCAAAACATTGACACACGTGTTGACAAAACCCACCCACCACCTTGTTGTTGTTGTGGGCAGGTAGCTTCTGTAAACAAGAGCGGTACAGCAGCTCAGGCGGGCTTGGGCTGGTAAAAAACGAAAAAAAAAACTGCGTTAATATCTACAATAAACCAAAGTGACAAAGTAGCGAGCCGCGTGAAGACAAATTAAACTTAAGGGAGGGAATTAAAGCAAACGCGACCAGGCGAGGGCAGGAGGCAAGGCCCCGCGTGTCTAGGCCCCGCGTTGTAAAGTTCCAACTTGGACATCGATTCACAAGCTGCTGCTGCTCTAGTGACATCCCTACGAGAGAGAGAGCGAGGCTCTAGCTTGGTAACAACAACAACAACCAAACCCAACAACAACAAACAACAACGATGAGAATTTCTCACCTCGGATTTCATTGCACGCGCGAAGCTGCAGCTTGTGACGTCACGCGGCAGCAGATGACATGACGTCATTTCTGTGGTACAAGCAATTCCCCTCCCACAACGAGTGACGTCATTAATATATTATGTTAATGTTTCGCAGTGGGTAGCGCCCTCGATTCCCATGCGAAAGGTCGCGGGTTCGATCCCCGCGTCCTCCACAGGCGAATATATTTTTTACATTTATTCAAATAGAAAACGTTACACATTTGGTGAGTCCATTGAGCAAGGCACTGACCGCTTGATTGGGATTTGCTGTTTATTAAAAGAAACATTGTTGATCGTAATTTTACTTTTACATGGTTCGTATTTTTATTATATAACGTAATAAAATAATTATTTTATGTTTTATATTGTTAAAAAAATAATAAAATAAAATTTGCCCATGAGCAAAAAATAATTATTTTATTATATTTTTAAATAAAAATAATAAAATAAAATTTTAATGTGTTTAAAAAATGTATTACTTTATTATGTTTTATTATTTTATTATTTCCATTCTACGTGACTTTACCGAAAGAACCAAGAAGATGACACACACAGCTTGCACGATACCAACGACACTAGGACCCTCTCGATGCTACGGAGAGATCAGCGCACCTGGTAGCGTGAGCACGCCACTAAGTGTGTTGAATTCTCCGATGTTTTGGTAGCCGGATCAATCCCCGCATCCTCCACGAGGAATATTTTTTTAAATCAAATTTTAAATGTAACATCCATCGTTATTGTTGGTGACATGTTCACATTGGTGAACCAGCTTGACCTCTTGTCGCCCTCGATTTTGCTGTTTTGAAGCCCCTGTTAAGGCGAATGAGATGTGACGAGAAATATTTTTTTAATAAAAATCTCATCGCGCCTGGCAGGAGTCGAACCTTCTAATCCGCAGGCAGCCGCGTTAACCATTACACCACAGAGCCCACGTGATCATGATGGGGATATCCGTTTGGTGAAATTTGTACATATCATGCTCATTGTGTTACACATCTCAAATGCACGTCCAGTACAAGGATAGACGGTGTGAAATGTCTTGCTAACAACACAGAACTCGCTAACACACACGACTGGCACGCTAGTAACTACACTTGAGCCCTCTCGATGCCAAGGAGAGTTTAGCGTCGTTGGTAGCGTGAGCACGCCACTACAACACTAAACTCTTCGACGTTTAGGTTCGATGCCCGCATCCTCCACGAGGAATATTTTTTTATTTTAAATGTAACGCCCAGCGTTATTGTTGGTGACATGTTCACATTGGTGACCCAGCTTGACGTCTCGTCGCCCTCGATTTATGATGCGGATTTGCAGTTTAATAAACCCGCATCTTAGTTGCTGTAAAAGTGCGGCGCGAGTTGCTCGCTGCGCTGAAGACTCCCGCCTCTGGGCGGCAGGCGGCGCTCGTGAGAACGCGAGAGGCGCCAGCTGAGAGCTGCACCCCGAGGAAGCCTCTTGGCGGCTTGTTGTTGTTGTCGCACTGAAACACGTTCATCACCTTCAGCGCAACGGGGTCTCTGCTCGTGAATGTAAACACGGAGTTTCCTTTTTGAAAACTATTGTTTGCGTGGAGGATGCGGGGATCGAACCCGCGACCTAAAAAAATAATTTTATTATGTTTTATTTTTATACATAATAAAATATTTTATTATTTTATTATTTCCATTCTACGTAATAAAAACAAAACATAATAAAAATAATTATTTGATTACGTATAAAAAGAATTATTTTATTATGCTGTATTTTTATTAGTTTATTATTTCCCTCCTATGCGACTTTGTTTAAATGTTATTATTTTATTATTTCCCTTCTACGTGCCTTTATGGTGAATTATTATTTTATTATTTCCCTTCTATGCGACTTTGTTCTATTTGTATCATTTTATTTCTCTTTTACGCGACTTTATGTTTTATTATATTATTATTTCCCTTCCATGCGACTTTATGTTTAATTGTTACTATTTTATCATTTCCCTTGTACGCGACTTTATGTGTATTTTTATTATTTTATTATTTCCCTTCTACGCGACTTTATGTTTTATTTGTATTATTGTATTATTTCTCTTGTACACGACTTTATGTAAAATTTTTATTATTTTATTATTTCTCTTCTACGCGACTTTGTTGTATTTTATTATTTTATTATTTCCCTTCTGCGAGACACAGTGAGAGAGACACAGTGAGAGAGACACAGAGACACAGTGAGAGAGACACAGATATACACACAGTGAGAGAGACACAGTGAGAAAGACACAGTGAGAGAGACACACAGACAGAGAGACACACACAGAGACACAGAGAGAGAGACACACACAGAGACACAGACAGAGAGACACAAACAGAGAGACACAGAGAGAGAGACACACACAGAGACACAGACAGAGACACAGAGAGAGAGACACACACAGAGACACAGAAAGAGAGACACAAAGAGAGAGACACAGTGAGAGAGACACACACGGAGACACAGACCGACACACAGACACACACAGAGACACAGACAGAGACACAGAGAGACACACACAGAGACACACACACACAGAGACAGAGAGAGAGAGACACACAGACACACACACAGAGAGAGACACACACAGAGACACACAGAGAGAGACACAGACAGAGACACACACAGAGAGAGACACAGACAGAGACACACACAGAGAGAGACACACACAGACACACAGACACACACAGAGAGTGAGAGACACACACAGACACGGAGTGAGAGACACACAGAGTGAGAGACACACATAGACACACACAGAGAGACACACACAGAGAGACACACACACAGACACACAGAGAGAGACACACACACAGACACAGAGAGAGAGACACACACAGACACACAGAGACACACACACACACACAGACACACAGAGAGACACACACAGACACACAGAGAGAGAGAGACTCGGCACTGTACGTAATCCAAGCGTTTGGTGGGGGGAGCTGGACGACTGAGTGGCTGAGTAAGACGGTTGCTGATTGGCTGAAGCGTGGGTGTGTGAGGCGTTGCTGATTGACTGAGGCGTGGGTGTGTGAGTAAGACGATTGCTGATGGCTGAGTGGCTGAGTGAGCCGATTGCTGATTGGCCTAGGCGTGGGTGTGTGAGGCGTTGCTGATTGGCTGAGTGGTTGAGTAAGACGGTTGCTGATTGGCTGAGGCGAGGGTGTGTGAGAGGGGGGCTGCTGATTGGCTGAGTGGGTGGGCGGGCTCCATCTTTGTGTGAAGCCAGGTGACGCGTTCCGCCATTTTCTCAACATTTCGATTCAGGGTGACGCATCTTATTGTAGCTCCCAGCGAATTCTAGCGACTTCTCGTGACTTACAGCGAATTATAGTGACTTCTCGTGACTTACAGCGAATTATAGTGACTTCTAGTGACTTCTAGTGACTTCTAGTGACTTCTAGAGACTTCTAGAGACTTTTAGTGACTTCTCGAGACTTCCAGCGAATTCTAGAGACTTCTAGAGACTTCCAGAAGCTCCCATCATCACACGGAGAAACACGCAGAAAAGGCGGGGTTTTCAACTAGGTATGTATAAATGTTGTGTGTATAAATGTTGTATGTATAAATGTTGTATGTATAAATGTTGTGTGTATAAATGTTGTGTGTATAAATGTTGTGTGTATAAATGTTGTGTGTGTAAATGTTGTGTGTATAAATGTTGTGTGTATAAATGTTGTATGTATAAATGTTGTGTGTGTAAATGTTGTGTGTGTAAATGTTGTGTGTATACATGTTGTGTGTATAAATGTTGTGTGTATAAATGTTGTGTGTATAAATGTTGTGTGTATAAATGTTGTGTGTGTAAATGTTGTGTGTGTAAATGTTGTGTGTATAAATGTTGTGTGTATAAATGTTGTGTGTATAAATGTTGTGTGTATACATGTTGTGTGTATACAATGTTGTGTGTATAAATGTTGTGTGTGTAAATGTTGTGTGTGTAAATGTTGTGTGTATAAATGTTGTGTGTATAAATTTGTGTGTATAAATGTTGTATGTATAAATGTTGTGTGTAAATGTTGTGTGTATAAATGTTGTGTGTATAAATGTTGTGTGTATAAATTTGTGTGTGTGT
>NW_024705667.1:0-28727 GCF_018977255.1 Callorhinchus milii | reverse complement strand
ATGACATGACTGCACTGTAATGGTGACATGACTGGACTTTAATTGTGACATGACTTTTCTGTAATCGTGACATGACTTTCCTGTAATCGTGGCATGACTGGACTCTAATGGTGACATAACTGGACTTTAGTGGAGTCCTGTAGCTCAGTGGTTAGAGCACTCGCTTTGCAAGTGAGAGACCTGAGTTCAATTCCAGGCAGGGCGAAACCTTGGGCAAGTTTCCTTACTCCACACGCCTAATAATAATCCCTCCAAAAAACAAAAACAATAATTAAATTGGTCATTTTCAATCTATGACTGTTTGTGGGACATTGCTGTGCGCAATTGGCTGCCGCGTTCGCCCAAAAATATACAGTCAACTCACTTTACAGTATATTCTGTGAAGCGCTTTGGGACGTCCTCCCGACGTGAAAAGCGCTATATCAAATGCAAGGATTATTATTATTATTATTATTTAATGGTGACATGACTGGACTGTAATAGTGACATGACTGGACTGTAATTGTGACATGACTGGACTGTAGTATTGACATGACTGGCCTGTAATGGTTACATGACTGGATTGTAATGGTGACATGACTGGATTGTAATGGTGACATGCCTGGACTGTAATGGTGACAGACTGGACTGATTTGGAAAGGCAAGGCAGCGCTTTACACTGTCAGCTCTTGTGTGAACGTCAGTTACTGTAATCAGCTTCGGTCCCTGTAACTACAGGGGAACTCGTGGCTGTTAGGCAGGAACATGGAGTTCAGGGCAGAGGGAAGGGAGACCATTCTGCACATGGGTGGACTTGGGTTGTCCTGAATGTAAATGACAAACACGTATCTGTACTGTACAGATATGTGATTGTCATTTACATTCCTCCTCCTCCTCGTCCTCCTCGACCTGTGTCCTGGCGGTGGTCGGTGTGCAGGGGTTGGCCGGTGGGTTTGGGGGGCGGGGGGTGGTGAGTGGGGGCAGGAATCGGAGATTTTGAGTTGGATATGTGGTGTTTGAGGTAGAGAGAGAGGGAAACAGAGCTGAACAGAAACAGATGCTAATTGTATCACCACTGCTGGTACGGAAGCAAGAGATGTAAGCGAGAGGGAACAGCGACTGCTCTCGGATCCAACACACCAAAACGCATAAGCACACACATACACACACACACACACACAGACACACACACACACACACTGAACACCTCACGCTCAATCACACACACAGACTGACCTACACATATAAACTGATCTGCACATGCATCCTCACGCTCTGGCATATAAATAATAAAACACACAAAAACGCAGACTGGCAAACTCACATAGACAGTGAACCACACACACACAAACCTACACATGCACATGGACACTTACAGAAACTAATCTACATATCCTCACACATAAATCGACGCACGGTCACGCACACATTCACTCGTATAAAATCACAGAAGCAAACACACACACATTCACAAACGGAGACAAACGCATATACACTGACCTACACACACACAGACACA
Organism: Callorhinchus milii; assembly: GCF_018977255.1. Lineage (NCBI taxonomy): Eukaryota > Metazoa > Chordata > Chondrichthyes > Chimaeriformes > Callorhinchidae > Callorhinchus > Callorhinchus milii. Next base: position 27,229 of record NW_024705667.1, on the reverse strand, counting down.
CAACACACAGCCGCGCGCGCGCGCGCTCACACACACACATATACACACAGACAGACACAGTCATATTGGCAAATACATACTGAAACACACGAAAACACAGATAGACATACACTCACACACTGTGAGAGTGAAACACAAATATGAAGCTGCATTCAAAACAAAATACATATGAAGAGACAGACAGACACTCGCCAACGTATGTTGTTAACCGACTCACAACATTTCTGCAAAATACACTTACATCAGAACGTGTACGGGAGGTGAAGATTTAAATTTACATTATCTCTCTCCGTGACCTGTGAGTTTTGATGGTCAGATTGGAGGGAGCTTTCCTCCATCTCTGACGCTAACCTGGGGATGTGAACAGACAGTGTAGCAAGTTCTAGATTTCTGTTCATCCAAAAGGTTATCAGAGTTTGCTAATGAAATAATCTAAGAATTAGAAAGAATGGAAAAGTGACCACTTTGCGAAGCTCCTCCCTGAATTTCGTCTGTGTAACCGCATAAATACATGTGTTTGTACAGGAACTCAAAAGCTGAAGCATGTAAGCAGTCTGCAAGATAATATATAGATGTTCACCAGGCACTGACTTGTAAAATATTTTACAAGTCTCTGGATCACTGCCACTCGCTCCTCTATTCTTCTTCCTATTGCTGTGTCCCCGCAATCTATTTCGGACTCGACTCGCCACCAGTATGTGCCTGACCGTCAGTGCGTTGAAAAGCAAAATCATAACGAATGGGAGAATTGGTTTTAAAATGTAATAAACCGTGTCAAACGCTGACCAGTTGAGAGAAGTGAAATAGGTTGCTTTAGGTTCGCATCCCCACGGTATATTATTCATTATGTACTGTGGTTCAACTATAAAACCCCAGGGAATGTTTATCACAACTGAAATCACGCTCAATATCGCTATCAATGTACAAGCACCTTTAGCGGAATAATATTTTGTTTTCAGATTTTGACAACAAATGGCCACATATCGATCAAAGGTGAAAGCCACAGTTAACCAGACAGAGATTGATGTTGCTGAACCAGAAAGGACCAAAAGTAGTCCACACACCGGTGTGATGGAAACGAATGAGTTTGGGAAATAAGAAGGGATAACTCGATACAAAATCACTGAAAAGATAATCACCATCAGATCTGCTGCTGACATGGCCAACAGATAGAGAGAGACAGATTTGCAGAGACCGCACCGCCTTCGAGACAGGATCACTGTCGACACCAGGTTAGCTACAGGAAGAAAGAAAAATGCGCATCACAGTAATGCAACGAATTGAATGTACTTAATACATTGGTACAGCTCATACAGTTTCAAGAAATCTACACAGAAACAGCCAGAGAGTCAGATACAGAGCGAAAGACGGAGAGAGACAGATACAAAAACAAACATAACTTGTATTTATATAGCGCCCTTTTCGCGGTGTAGGGAATTGGAGCGCCTTATATAGAGAAACAAACATCGTGAGTGAAACAGATACAATAACAGAAGCAGACAGAAGGCACACAAGACAGATAACTCATCAGGGACTGTAACAGTAGTTAAAAATGTGTATGATTTTTTTCATTGCCTGTTTACAGTTTGCATTGTAACTAAAATAGAGTGAAACTGTAATTATGTTACACAATTTCAATACAGGATTTCGCTATGATTCTTACGGGTTATGCTTAGGGAACGCAAAAACAGAAATATTGCTTATGCCCTCGAAAACAGTTTCGCTGTTTGTGTGCAGTTCTGTTCTGGTCTGACCCGGAGGTAAAAACAGCAGCACGTAGTAAGCAGCAGAAATTCACAATCATTTTCAAACGGAAACAGATGAGAGATTAGCTCACAGAGACAGAGACACAGAAACAAATGCATTCGCAAACAAGAACAAACGCACTCAGAAACAATGAGACGCACACAGATGGGGAGAACGTTGGACAAACACACAGATAGCAAGACAGAGACTGAGACAAACAGAGGGAGACTCACAGCGAGAGAGAAAAACACACAATGATAAACGCACTGATAGAGAGATGTACATTTTGATACAGAAACCAAGCGAAAGACAGATTTATAAAAATATATGTGTATATATACACCTACGCATGCAGTGATATATACACTCATATAGAGAGACACAAACACACAGACAGAGAAAGAAGCAGAGAGTTACAGGTGCGCAAGAGAGAGGTCATTGCAGAGAGCACAAGAGAAACAATCAAATAGGGATATACAGAAATGCAGAGATGGAGTGACACAGAGAGATCCTGAGAAGGAGACAAACATAAGCAGTTATATACACAGATACAGTGGGAAACAAAAAGTCGCATACAGACAGAGAAAGACAAAGTGAAATAGAGAGAGAAAGAGAGAGAGAGAGAAGAGAGAAGAGACAGGGAGACAGAGAGATATGCAGAAACACACGCAGGCCGCGGCAGACAATTGCACACATCAATGTTCCTCAGAAGCTCTTGGATTGAGTGACATTTTTGTAAAGGATTACTGTCTTCAGAAAAGCGATCGACCAATCGACTCACAACTAGGTTCCTTATTTCTGCTCGGTAAACAGAAGCATATGGAGTGAGTAATCTTGCCCAACATTTCACCATGACCGGAATAGAACCCAGGTCTCTCGCTTGCGATGTTCGTGCTCTATCCACTGAGCTACAGGAATTTGATATGTACATCAGGAGCACGGTACCGACTGAATAACATTTGATGAAGCGCCACCTGTCGGCGTCCAAACATCTCAATGTAATTGACTGGAGGTTACTGAAATATTTGTTTCTTGGCAAACGCGGCAGCTAAACGGCAGACAAAAGCCATCAAGAGAATTATCAATTAAATCTGGAAATTCTTTCCAAGAGCTTGTTGCCCAACACTCCTAACAAATTCTCTTGTAGATTTCAACTCTTCTACAGATCTCTAATATCTAAATAGCCAAGCAGGTCTTTATTTATTAAGCTCTTATTCAAATCTTCCAACAAAGTTCAATGGATATGAAAGCGCATCCTTCTGATTCAGAGGAGAAAGTGCTACAAGCTGAGACAGGATGCAATATTTGCTTTACTGCAAAAAAATCTAACTTATCAATTAATTAAACAACTTGCCAGGAACATCAACGGCAGTGAGAATCGGATAGTAAATATTTTGTATCCTGTGTATTGACGCAATTGTCATCTTTGCAGAGAAGCGATGTGACCTCCACTCGGTACAGGCAGGAGCTCACAATAACAAGGTGATAATCAGAGAAAGAATCAAAGTCTGATTTATACCATCGTGAACGCTGTATTTAGATGCTCAAGAATGAGTTTCAGCCATGTGGAAAACATGTAATCTCCCTGAGCGGTGCAACTTACATCAATTAATGTTGTTAGCAGCTGGTTGTGGCATCCATGCGGAAACGTATTTTCATGCTTTCGACGTCGAGAAGCCATCCTGCGTGAAGGATGGTATGTAAATGCTGATTGTTGTTTTTGGAATATTCAAACCAGAAACAGAGATCCACATATGTAGCCATTTACAAATATAAACCACACATTGTCTCAAATTCCAGGCACAATCTCTCCCTGGAGGCTGGCAACCTCCTTAACTGATCCTGGGCAGTATTGGATACAGGATGGCAAGTCACAAGGCTTTGAACCCCAGAGAGGGCATTGATGTGTTAGAGATTAATGAGCTATGAGGCAATGCTTGAGAATAATATCCCATTAAAAATAATAATACTTACTTGGAGAAAGCGCTTTATCACTTCTTCGAAACATCACAAAGAGCTTCACAAATATACTGTACAGTGTCTATTTTGCGCGCGAAATAATTCCAACCTGTCTTCCCTACATACCATAGATTATGATATAATTTGCGTTTTCTGCTGCAAAACATTACGGTGTCAGTTTGAATCAGTTGCAGCATTCTCGCCTCTTGAATCAGAATTTTTTGTGTTCATGCCCAAATTTGGGATACTTCAGTGAAGTGCTGGATCACTATCTCTGCCTCTCGCTGTCTGTCTCCCCATCTGTGCTGTATGCAAGTCTCTCTTTGACTGTGCGATGGCTCTCTCTCTGTGTTTATCATATATTATAATGAATGAATCCTTTGACCGCAGGAAAACCGAGGAAGGTAAAAGGAAGAATGTCATCAGAGTGAAAATTTTACCAATGGAGTTCAATAAGGATTTCCTTTTCGGCCTATTTTGTTTAATATGTTGATGAATCATCTTGAGCACGAAGTCACAAGCGCAGAGGCCAGGTTTGCATGTGACACCAACCTAACGAAAGCAGTAGATTTCAAAGCTGATTAAGATAGGTTACAGGAAGACTTGAACAAGCTAAGGAATGGGGCAGATTAGCGACAGATGAAACTCAATGTGCAAAAACGTAAAGTAATCCGCATTGGGACAAAATAGTTATGAAACTGACTATTATTTAGTTCGAAGGAAAAAAAGCATGTTTGGAAAATAAAAAGTACCTGGGAGCCCTCACTGACAATAAAAGGAAGCTGTCCTAACAATGCTCTGTGGCAGGGAGTGCAGCGAGCAATATTTTAGTATGTATCAAAAGATGAGTAGCAAACCGAGATAGTAGTGTAATCATGCCACTGTACAAATTACTGTTGAGACCATACTTATAATACAGTGTACAGTTCTGGTCGACGCAGGACCAAAATTATGTTGGATAAGTCGAGAAGATACAGAGGGGGGCGAACAAAATGTTTGAGAGAATGGAAGGACCGAACAATGAGGAGCGACTAAGTAAATTGGGCGCTGATCTACACAACCACGATTCATAGGGATGTTGTGGAACACTGTGGAAAGACAAGGTTGAGTGGCTCTAAAATATAAAGTGGATAGGCAGTATATATGGCGAGATGCTGTTTCAGCTTGTCCAGAAAGGTAAAACCAAAAGACATGACCTGAGATTGAACGGGGTTAAATTTAGAATGAATCTATTCAAAGAATCTTTCAGTGAGCGAATATTGAACATACGGAAGAGTCTTCCTATGGCGGCGGTCGAAGCAGGAAATGTTGATCTTTTCGTACACATTAGTTAGTCTTTTTTGAGGAAATAATATTATGGGATAGAGAACATAGGTAGTTTGGGACATATGTGCAAGCGATATTGAGAAGTATTCTTGAGTAATGCAGACCTGATCCGCATTTGTTACTTTTTACAGTTAGCTTTAAGTTGTTGACTTGTTATAACATTTCGATAAACGGCCAGAATTTTTGCGATAACATGGAGGAACTGTGTACCTTTCACTTAGCGTTCTGGGGACAAATTGTTTTCTGCTTAATAATAATCCGTCTCTTTTTGTTAAAGGATATTTCCCACGTGGTGGATAGTGAAAGGTGAGTGGGATGTGGGAAATGTGGGAAAGGAAAACCGCGACGGAGGGATTGTGGGAATAAGTCCCAAGCAGAGGCTGTGGTGGCTGGAATCTCACTCACCAAACATGGAGCAACCATGCCAGTATTAACTGCATATGTACAATTGTCCCTACAATTTTTTGAGGGCGAATTGTACATTTGGCCTTCTCAACCATAAATATTTGGAATGTCAAATCCTCAATGAACGACAATGTGAACCACATCCCTTGCCGCCACGGAAATCAGATGTCCAAGAAGTGACTCAATCTATGAATTTCGTGACACTTAAAAATGGTGAATAGAATACGTTTATAGTTTCAGTATAATTTCAGAACTGAGACGTCATTGAAGTTAATGCAAGATGGGACAACAGAGGGTTGTCAAAATGGTCTTGAGGTAATAAAAATAAACCACAAAAATATGGCATGTAACCAATGGACGTCAAATTGACAAAGATGCAGATTAACGCTAGGATGTCCAGCTAATCAAAAGAAAAATGTCAAGATACTGCAGGATTTAAATTATTTGAATGCAAATAAACAGATAATGATACTGTGAAAAAGTACCTAAAGATATGGGTAGATTGGAGAAATTGAGTTGGTGTTTATTAAAACATTCAAGGTTGAGAGCAGATTCTGGAGATTTATATACTCCTGTGTGGGATTAAAAAGTAAATAAAACAAATATTTTTTTACTGTTTCACTGGTAAGAAAGAGAAAGGGAGAGAAAGAGGAAGAGAAAGGGTGGCAGTGTGTGGTCTCAGGACAATGTGCTAACAGTGTGGAAGAGCAACCTACAGGCGAAATGTCTCCAAAGAGGACGCGTGTCTTCAACAGAGGCCTTCACAAGAGGACGTGAATTAAGCGGCTCTTGTATACTTTTCATTACATTTGGCTTGGATTAAGACACATGTAATACCTAAATGGCTTACGTTCGATTTTGCTATTAAATTCAGTAGCGTCATTGGACATGCTGAGGTTTCAATAATCTGGTTTCTCACCCAGACTGTTCCGCATTTCTCCAGGGCACTGTTTCTGAAAGCCGGGATCACATATACAACAGGCCTCCGTCACATCCAGGATCAATAACGGCATTTCCCTGCTTCACAGCCTTCCCAACATTTCCCTGCACAAGATCATCAATATCACAGCACACAAACACAACGGTCAACGTCACCAATGTCATCCTGACCATATAAGACCAGGGCTCCCTCTGTCGCCACGTCATCCTCGAGCTCTCCGCTACCTTTGACACTGTGGATCACTCAACCCTCCGCCGCCGCCTCTCCTCCGACCTCAACTTTCAAAGATCTGTCCTTGACTGGTTCAGTTCCTAACTTTCACATCGCCTCCATTCCGTCTCTGCAAACGGCTTCTCTTCCAGCCCCCGCAAAGTCTAGTGCGCTGTTCTACAGGGTCCCCTCCTCTTCGTAATCGACATGTTCCCACTCGGTGACAAAATCCTCAGACATGGGGTAAATTTCCACATATATGCTGTCGACTCCCAACTCTATTTCTCTGCCTGCAATCTGAACTCCAGAACGACTGGCATACGCTCAGCCGACTCTGGCAGCTCTATAACCCCGATACACCCACCCCACCATTGTCTGGTGAGCTCTTAACCACTGTGCCTACAACCTATGGAATTACATTACCCAGTCAATCCGCCTCGCAACTTCCTTAGCCTTTTTCAAGTCACGCCTCAAGACCCTCCTCTTCGACCATGGCTTCGTCCACCCCTCTTCCCCTTCCCTCCCTTTCCCCCAACCCCAGCTTGGGTCTGGAATGCCGTACTCTGTCCAGCGACTTCGGAGGTCATCCCGACGTGAATGGAGCTGTTCAAACATAATCTTGTTGTTGTAGCTTCGCTTAAACACCACGCAAAATACTTGCGTTAATTTTGCGTCCCTCAAGCAGGTTGGTGTCACAGTCAGCGTATCTCATTGGTTCGACCAGTCCAGCAGATCCAAATTTGGGGAGCACATCATCGGGTTCAACAGAATGGCACCTAATGCTTATGTTATGCCTTTCACTTCATTTGTACCACTGGCAATTTTCACAAAAAGAACACGATGAGAATTGGATATACGGATGTGCATATATCACATTAGTAAATAATGGAAATTGCGAGCAGAACGTTGAGTCGAACCTAGAATTACGAATGTGTAGGACAGGAAATTGTTTATTTAGCGATTATCTTGCATTCTGTTCTGTTTCCGGGCAGTGCAGTGGAATGTCTCCAAGTCGTGCAGATATAAATACACTTCTTGTTTATCATTAGACTATGCTTGTGATAAGTGGGTTCAGTGAGAGATTAGTTTTAGAAACAGATCAGAACCGTGAAAAAAATGCTGGTCCTTTTTCAAAAGCTACGAATGAACTGTAAGAGTGAAAGCATTCCGAAATTTATATTTTACTGAATGTATTGGAAACAAACCTTTCCTCATTTTGGAACCTGAGATCTCTCATACCAGACGAGAACATCATGATGTAATACGAATCGAACATGTTGATCAGTAAAAAGCAACACTCAATGATATTTATATTTCACCTTTCACATTTGGAGGATTAGTAAGGCTCATTGATCTGCGCAACTGCATCTGTGTCTTGTCAAACACTCAGTTGCGAGACAATTGGCAAAGATAAACATTTGTAGGTGCCATATAGATATGGTGAATGGATTCACAATTCAGATAAATCATGATTGCGCAACGCAACTGAATTTATTCATAACATCAATGTTGGAATTTTACAGATAATTTCAATGTCATGAATTTGGGGTTAAGATAGTTGAATGTTTATCAACTGAGCCAAGTTGGTGACAATCAGGGATTGTTCATGATTATATATCAATATTGACAATATGTTTATAGTGTCGTCAATAATTCGTTCTCATTACCGACAGCTTTTTTGTGTGGTATTCATGTTCTTATTAAAAGCTGCACAGAAATGTTGTCTTCAGACCATGAGATTTTGCACGTGCAGGACAGACATGACTACGTTTTCGCGATTGAAACTTCATGGCTGAAATTTGTTGAGAAAACAGTCGCAATCTGTGAAAAATATTTTTCCTTTTACCGTTTAAATCGAAGGAGATTTCAAGAAGCGAAATTTTATTTGGGAATGCATCCTATACGACAATTGCATCTCAACTCTGTAAACATATAAAAACTAAATGTTGTGAAGATAATCTGTTCTTTAACATCGTTGAATAGATTGGGAGAGTTTGGATAAAAGGAATGCAATAGCATTTGACGCTGGTTTTGCGGTAACGATTTACAATCAATCTCTCAGAATAATAGTGAATTTGTAACGCATTAAATGAGCAGAGCCAATGTGTATGTGAGAATATTCTTCATTTCCTCTTAAACTTGCTCTGAGTCACCGCATAGATGCAACTCTTTGTACAGGGACTCAAAAGCTGAAGCATGAATCCAGTCTGTTGAACGATATTCCGAATGCTATTGTATTTATTTTCAAAGGTGTAGTTTGCAATTGACCATTGAAACGAATGAACAACATTTGTCACCACAAAAGTACAAAATTGCCGTATATAGCAAAGAGCAAAATGATTGATTTTCTCCGTTTCCTCATCTCTGGATCATTCTGTTTATTACCACTTCTGTCACCTCGGATTCTCCCGCGGGCTCTGCTGGCTCCTAAAATGTGCCTGACAGTCAGAGCATTGATAAGGATAATAAGAACGGATACGAGTACAGGGTTGAACCCATGTATCCACCATGTGTATGCTGTCCAATATGCGCAAGTGTAGTAATTGGGTTTTGCAGTGCAGTATTTCGGGACATTATTAACTATAACACGAGGAACCAACATAAAATAAACAGGAACGCAATGCGCACAGCTGAGCACACACACTGTTGTTATAACCAAATTGGCCGTTCTCACAGAGCAATATCTGTCTTTTATTTTCTGACAACAAATGGCGACATAGCCATCAAAGTTGAAGGTGTCTGTTAGCCAGATAGAAAAACGAGTGGCTGAAGTCAGCAGAACAGTTCGAAACTTACAAACAGGAGTGTAGTACAAGAAGCTAAAATGGAAGTACCTATAATTAATGCGATTCAGTATCACATCATTGATAATAACCATAAAGTTTATTAATTGAATATTTTTACACCTTTTCATTGAAATCAGATTCATGATCAGAAGTTCGCACGAGAGGTTTGGCTTATTTTATCACACATTTCCAGACAGCAAACGATAGATATCCTCACTTCACAGTGTATATATTTTTTTAATTTTGTGTTGGTGTGTGTATCTCTCTCTTTCTGTGTTGCGAAATTTGCTGTCAGTTCATTCTACAGCATATTCTTTGAAGCGCGTTGTGACATCTGGAAGACTTGATAAGGCACTATATCAAATCCAAGGATTACTGTTATTATAAATATTGTACCACTACTTATTTTTGACACTCTTTCTATCAACCCCCTGACTTACTGGGGTATGGATTGGAAGATTAGGCAGTGATTGATTCTGGGAGGGTATTTTGCCTTCGCCAGGCAGATTCTGCTGGCGTTTATCGGTAGCGGAAGCCCGAGATTCCAGGATTAAAATCCGGAAATTCTGAGAAAGCACAAGTATTGAAATCCATTCTTTGATATTTGTTTACAGATTGACTGTAAGGTGCCGTCTATTTTTAGAAATTCTCTCATCCAATTTGTCAACAGCAAAGTCCACCGTTCACGCAATTAAGACCAATATCATTTGGGGAATATTGTAGACCAGGTCAGAGGAGCATCCTCCCTTCTGGAATACCAGTGCAATATTTAACAGCAACTTAAATACCTATACTGGTCAGCGTTTTTCACCCTATCTACTAGTGAGCACCTCTGATAATAAAGTTCTCCCACGGCCAGAGATTATTGTCATGAGGTCAAATTCCAATGTGGGACCTCATGCCACAACCTTCAGACTCAGTTGTGTTCATATCTCCCAAATCATAACTAATCTTTAAAGATGTCAATCTGTATTAGTTGGCACACACACATCGGGTTATGCCAATATTGCTCTTTGGTTTGTTGATAATACCACACGGACATGGTCAGTTGTCTCAAGTTCCCTAAATCCTGTAGATATGCTATAATTGACATAATTCCTATGCTATCCATGCATGTATCTATCCAGCTTTGTGTCAGACAGTTGCACTGGTAGCACTCCCTTCTCTGTGTCACAATGTTGTGCGTTCAAGCGCATCTTCGGATCATATGGAATCATATAGCCTAAGATGACTCTCCAATGCCGACTTTGGGATGTGTTGTATTGTCCGAGGTGCCGACATTCAATAAGAGGTTACAGGGAGTTTCTCTCGCCCAAGTCTGAGGATGTTCCTGGGGCACATTGGCGACTCTTTTCGCCTACAAAATACAGAGTGATGTATCCACATCCACAAAATACATTTTACAGTAAGCCAAATGAGATATATTGAAATTTGCTGCTGCTTTGAGCAGCGTTGTACCAAAGCTGATGTTTATTAACACAATGAGCGATCCACCAAATAGGAAAAAGCAGAACAACTGAAAGAAAACATTTCAGGGCAGATATGTTCCCTATAAAACAGATTCTGAATTCTGTACCTATTTACCAATCTCTAAAAACATACCTGGAACACCAACTAGGGCAAGAATCGGGTAATAAATTGCTTCTATTTCTTAGATTACTGCAAAGGCCATTGCAAAACAGCAACCCGTCTTTGGCTGGCGAAGATAGCGTCACCAGCAAATAAACGGAGCTGTGGCTTTGTGAGGCAATATTATTCATTCACATGCCTTACATATACTGTTTCAAACCTTTTTTGGGGGTTTATTCGGCGTTTTATTCAAACCACTTTTTGAAACAAATTATTCTCCGACTTCCTTTTGATGAGGTTAGTGACATATTCGAATATATTAGTCAGCATCGAAGCCATCGGGAAACAAGTTATTGCATTTGATTTTTGGGAGCAATGACCAGGAATAAGCAATCAAGTGTGTTTTGTGAGGAAGCATCCATATTACATTACAGCCAATGCATATCTGTTTTCTAATTAATATTACTAATCTTTACATTTCTCAAGCGTTATTCCCTCTCTCTCTCTCTCTCTCTCTCTCTCTCTCTCTCGCTGTCTCCCCTCTCTCTCCATCTCTCTGGAGGAACGCTTCCCGTATTGCTAATTCAAACGATTATCCGCCGAAAGCTGGCATGAGACAAGGTTTTCAAGACCGTGATTTGGGGCAACTATGTAGTACATCCAACTAAAGCCACAAGGCGTGTCATTGAGCAAACTGTCTGCCAAGCGTTCTTGATGCCTATGCAGCTCGCAACACCGGATAGGGCTTACGATTACAGGGTTGACAGGAGCTGAATTGGATGAATTCCTGCCTCTAGCAAAGAGACTGAGCTCCACCTCTGACCTATGAGCCAAATAGATTGGCTTGTGGTTACCACGCATTGGAATAGTGTGTATCCGCTTGACTCAGAAACTGGATAAATTGACCGCCTTGTGGGTTGCGTAAATTCCGGCATTCCTCTTTCTAGCTTGTCACTCTGGGGCTGGTTCAGCTCAATGGAGATCAGTTTCACTTCGAAGACCCAATGAGGAAAGTCACTATTTAAGCATGGGACAAGTGCGAGTTTAAGTCCTCACTAACTGGATGGCAGATAAGATAAATTTTTCGCTTAAATTCCTCAACACTGTTCAACATCAAATAGGCGAGAACATAATCCAAGCAGTTTCCACCAGTTGAACGATGTAGCGCATCCTCAACATGTACTTATTGGCCCACAAATCAATCAATGTCGAAGAAGATGCTCCGAGCTTGCGATCAGCTGTTGGAATCCACTGCCTCTATCAGAGTTTCAGACGACATTTTGGTATATTCTGGGATTGGGATCCACAAAACACAACTACATAGCCTATGGTATGTGGTACAGTTAAAGAATGTAATGCCAGTTCGTTCCTGGTGTGTATAGTGTTCCCAATGCATGGGCTCAGAGATCCTATTTTGTATAAACAGCGATATATAAATGCCAGTTTCTGTTGATGATGGCGCCATGTGCTTTGAATGGGGTTGGAATTCTCTGATGGGAATGTTTTTCCCTGAGCCGTCGTTGCGCCACACAACGCAGCATTAAAGTAAACGTGTTTTATGATGGTCAGACAAGTTCGTATGTCTTGCCAAATGGAAAGGAAGAAAGAGATTGCATTAATATCCTGTAGGTTTTATTTCCAGTCGATGACCAACTTGGATTGTGGAGCCCAAAGAAGAAGCTTTATTTTCTTACACTCAAAAACACTGAGCAGCACTTGAGGCATCGGAGCTTTTGTGGTGAAGGCATAGAATTGAAAACTACTTTTATCCATTCAAAGCGTTCCTAAACGCCTCCCAAATTGTGGACAAATAGCTGCTCAAGTGTGTCCCAGTTTAGAGGTTATCTTTAATTCGAAACATAAACTCAAACCGCTACAACTATTGTGTCCAAGTGAACAGCAAGTAGCGGGTCGGAAAAAATATGGTAACTATGGGCAGCTGAGCAGTGTTTATTATCAGGAGTTGAAAACTCTTCCAAATAGATCACCGAAATGGTGTTTGCTACTGAGTGTTCATTTCAATTGGATGGGCTTTGTAACAAGTTAAACTGGGCTATCTCTGAAGAGGGCAAAAACCTTTCAATCTGTTAGAAGTGGGATTCGAACCCACGCCTCCATCATCCCGCGTGGTTCCTATATTGTGGGAAAAAAACTGCACTGCTTTCTTTTCATCTGTTTTTTTCGCACAGCTGTTGATGGGCCAATCAGCAGCTAAGTTTGGATGGTGCCCATTAAAATCTTGTGTCAGGATGGCCGAGCGGTCTAAGGCGCTGCGTTCAGGTCGCAGTCTCCATTGGAGGCGTGGGTTCGAATCCCACTTCTGACAGATTGATTGTTTCTTGCCCTCTGCAGAGAACCGGCCAGTTTAACTTGTTACACCTGCAATTGAAATAAAAACACTTAGAAGCAAAGGTCTCTTCTCATTTCACCTGCTGAGGTGAATAATCTCTTTTTTATTTGATTTCAGCCGATTCCATAACAAATTTTAAGAGGCAAGCAGTTAATCATTTGCGGAAGGAAGCTTGCAGGGCTACGGGGAGATAGCGGGGTGCGAGATTGATTTGGACCGTTCTTTTAAAATAACCGGAACAGAAACTTCGGGCCGAATGGTCTCCTTCTGTGATGTACATTCTATGATTCTGTTATCGATTCTTCAGTGTATTCCTGCTTTTCAATCTCAATTAGTTATTTCTAAACCATTGTGTCTTCAAATTAATGTGATTTCATCGGTTTTGAGCCACAGGTTCCATGGTGTAATGGTGAGCACTCTGGACTCTGAATCCAGCGATCCGAGTTCAAATCTCGGTGGAACCTGATATATTGCTTAACTGCATTAAACACACAAACCTGACAAGCCGATAAAAAACTGTTTTTTCTAATATTATTTGAGCTTCGAGGTATAATATTATCTGACCAGCTATAAATCATGGGCAGCAGAAATGTCAACGCCTATGGAGTGGACACCAGTGAACAAAAACAAAAAACAAAAACAGCAAACCTGTTATTGGAATATCAAGAGATAACGCCAAAAAACATATTGAAGCTGTGTGGTTCATACCAGAATCAAAGCAAATCCATTAATTCAGAAAAGTTACCCCATCCGCAGTCTTAATAAATTAACTTATTTCAAACCGATAGCCTGATGTGAAATTCTATGCCTAATTTCACCAATAGTTTGTAATCTTCCTGGCAGCGGATTCGAGCTTAAATAAATGGTGAATCCCAGATGTTGCGGCTCCAAAAAATACATAGTTTATACGTGTACATTACAACACATCAGATAACTATCATTCTCGGTGAATACATACTTTTCGTCACTTGTAAATTATATGCTTCGCTGAGATGAACAACCTTTCAACGTGCAACCAGAGCACAAAAATAATGGTTCCTTGCGTTTCATCGTGTTTTATAGGAGGGACGGTCCAAAGCACTTCACAGAATATTTTGTTAAATTACATGATTGAATTTTCTGCGTGTAAATGGCGGCGGCAATTTACCAGCATCAACGTCCCACCAACAACATGAATGACCGCATCAATAGGCACCCGCAGCCTTGGTTTAACTTCTCGTTGGTACCTCAGCCAATCCAGCAACCCTGCAGCATTGCACTGGAATGTCAGCTTCCTCCCGAGGTCAACAATTGCTTTAGCAAAACCATTTGAAGATTATCTCTTTGCAGAAGTCTAATTTCCAAATTGCCGAGGAAGTGTTTTCGAGAAATCAGCAGCAGCAGCACTGCTGGTATTTGAATTCAGCATCTCCTGTTGACAAGACAAGTGCACTCAGCAACTAAGCCCATTGCCATGGATAACGCAATAGTGATTTTATTATATGGTAATCAAAGCGTCAAATCAACGTTATCAGTAATAGTCAAGACATCTATTGTAAAATTTTATTATTTCATTATTTAGTTGAATTATTCAAGCAATAATGGTGTCTTACTAGGCTTAAAGCATTAGATGTTATTTCAAGGGTAGCGGAACTGTGAGCGCCTTTGATGTATGCATCAGGCGTCAAAAGAATAATAACAATCCTGCTGTTGGAAAATCAAGATTGTAATATATCACAGTGATTTATATTTCCTCTGAAAGATTTAGGGAGAAGATATCGCTGCACTGCACATGGAATATGGGTGGCTTAGTGGAGAATCGACCCAAATCATTTAATTCAATATAGTTTACCAACCAGCAATCTGAAGAAATCAAATTATTTCAAGCCTGAAGCCTGGTATGAAAATCTTTGCGGAGTTTCACGCGTAGGTTATAATCTTCCTGGCAGCGGATTGCAGCTCAAAATGAGGTGTCAATTTCAGATGTTGCGGCTTCAAAAAGACAAAATTTATATCTATACAGTAAAGCATCAGGTAACAATCATTCACGGTAAATACATAATTTTCGATGCTTGTATACCGTATCGATCCCTGAGATGAGCAACATTTCAGCGTGCAACCAAAACACTTCACTAATGATTCCTCGCATTTTCGTTACAATGTGTTACACTTGGGAATCCCGAAGCGCTTCACATATTATTCTGTAAAATGCTATGTCTGTTTTTGCGAGCAATGACCAACCAACAGCATGAGTGTCCATCTGAATAGGTAGCCTTGGCCTCGGTTTAATTTTTGGATGGTGTCCCAGCCAAACCACGAACCATGAAACATTGCAATGCATTGTCAGCTTCCTCCAACGTCAACAATAGCACTGGAAATACAACTTTAAAATTAAATCGGTACCGAAATCTCATTTCTAAAATGCCGAGGAAGTGTTTTCGAAAATTCAGTAGAAGAGGCACTGCTGGGATTAGAACCAAGGATCTCCTGTCTACAAGTCAACGCTTTCATCAACCAAGCAACGGTGCCAATGATAACACAACTCTCATGTTATGTTGACGGTATCAAAATATCAACTCAATGTTATCACCAATAGTCACCTCATTTAACTTAGGGTTTTTCACGTGAAATAGACTTGTCAAAATTACTTGTATTATGCCACTTCAGAGAGTGGTGCCTGCGTATTTTGAGGATGAATTTTTCTTCGAATTGTGAATCGCTTGCAACATTGTAATCCACGGACATGAACTGCTCTTTCCGACCAGCACTAACTAGTAGGAGCCTTGTGGTACTGCATTGAAATATTGAGGCTGAATAACCAGAGATTGTCGTGGAAATGGCAGCTTGGCTGGTTTTCTGTAATATTTACGTTATCTTTTCCGATAGTGATTGTGAGACAGGAGGACAGGTGGACCATTCTGTCCATCAAGCTCCACACTCCTCGTTTACGGTGAGACGGTCTTGAGGCGTGAACCGAGACTCGATAGTCCCTCCCTGTGTGTCCACTGGTGGATTTGCAATAGCGATACGGCACTTTCACCTGAGTTTAGTTACCACAAGGGAACACAGAAGGAAGGAAAGTCAATAACTGCAATGCATTTTCCTTTAATATTTGAAAATATGTTCACCGAAAAATCGTCCTTCGTTTGAAAGCCAAATGTTATAAAGTTTCCTTCTGAATTAAAGAATTTAAAATAGTGAATTATTTAATTTAGAAGGAAGCATTATAACACCAATACTTTATGATTTTTGGGACGGTATATATTATCTATTTGAAAGGACAGCATTGTGTTAAGTTTCATTTTTATTGTTCACAGGATCTGTTTGAAAAATTAAAGAAGAAAACAAACAACCCAAAACAAAAAAAACAGTGATATATCGGTCACTTGAATCCACGACTGTTTGTGGGTCGTTGCTGTGAGCAGCGTTTCGCGAAAAATATGCAGTCCATTCACTTTATAGTATATTGTGTGAAGCACTTTGAGACGTACTCCCGACGTCTCTATCAATGTAATTTGGTTGTTGCTATTGCTGTCTACAATATGTGAAAAGAGCTACATCAAATGCAAGGAATATTATTATTTATTTTTATGTTGAACTTCTGCTCATGGTATATTGAGCTCCATTTATCATTAATGGAAACGAAAATTGTGGCATTGCTTCTGATGCTGATTTATATTGTCCAACAGGAAGTTCATAGGTATTTACTGTTCCCTACCATCTATGATGTGAGAGCACAAATCCTACACTCGTCCGATATCGAATGACCAACAAGTGATTAGCCGGTGGAAAATAATTTTCTGATTGTATTTTATTCAAACACTCTAATTTAAAAATAAAGAAAATGATGATCTTCCTCTTTAGAGCAATGTCACAAAAACTTTCATTTCTTGAGCACTTCTTAAAACTGTTTATACTACAAAAGCGAAACATGTCATTCTGCACAAAATTTAACTATGTGTGTTGTTGCTGCAGTTCAAATAAAATATTTTCATGGTCTGTGTGTGGAACATATTATCTACGTTTGTTGACGGTTGGGAATTTCTTCCACTAAATAAGAGGCTGAGTTGGTTTTCTTCAAAACCTACAGTATTTAAACTCGAACTTAAAATTTAAAGCTTTGTCTGCGCATTAATTGCTCTACACAATTGGAAGTTATTGTTGTTGAATTCTAAACTGAAGTGATCACCTGAAGAACATATTAGATCAGCTTAGATCAGTGGAGAAATAGATTAGTGTGCGGTACTTATACCACAACAACACCTTGTATTTGTATAGCGCTTTTCGCATCAGACTGAAGTCCCAATTCGCTGAATAGAAGCGATTATTGGGATCAGGGGGGGTGGAGGGCGGAGCAGTGAGAGGTAGTATGGATTTTTAATGTATTATTCCCGATATTCGTTTTTTATCGTCTTCTAAGTACTGTTACACAGAAAGAAGAGCATTTGTGACTTCCAAACAATATTACAAATAGTTGCCAATTCTACTGAATAAAGAAAATTCAGTCTTATAATTGAGTAATCAGTTGTGCTTCCAACAGATAATTGCACAATTTATAAAATTGTTAATCGCCTTTTCTTGATTTACGTATTTCATCGTTGTTTTTAGAAAACATTGTCAAAGATTATCAATTAAAAAGTCAGTGTTTATTTGCTCTGACACAGGTTCTGTTTCCCACTTTCACACTTTCACTTTCACCTCTTGCTCAGATGCTCATACAGATGTAACTTTCAAATCACTGTCTTTCTCTCTATCTCATTTTCTCTGTATCTCGCTCTCCCTCTTTCAGTCACTGTCTTCCCACTCTAAACCACTCTCTCCTCAAATGTCTATCACTCCCTCTCTCTCACGCTCAGTCACAAACTTTCTCAAACACACTCTATCTCCGATTCTTTCTCTCCCTTCCAGTCTGTTACAATAACTCCAGCCGCCCCCAACACCGCCCCAACCTCCTCTCTCTCTCTCTCCCGCTCTCTTTCACTCTCTCTCTCTCTCACTCCCTCTTTTTTCTCCGCTTAACTATATCCCTCTCACACATACTCTCTCAAATATTTTCCTTATCGTTCTCTCCATCTGTCTCTCACACACATAATGACACATTCTCAAA
Organism: Callorhinchus milii; assembly: GCF_018977255.1. Classification (NCBI taxonomy): domain Eukaryota; kingdom Metazoa; phylum Chordata; class Chondrichthyes; order Chimaeriformes; family Callorhinchidae; genus Callorhinchus; species Callorhinchus milii. The sequence continues at coordinate 8,852 of NW_024705667.1, read as the reverse complement.
TTTCTCTCTCTCTCACTCTCTTTCTCTCTCTCTCGCATTCCTCTCTCTATCCTCTCTCTGTTCTGTGTTATTTTTGTCTATCACTCTCGCCATCCTCATTCCCTCTCACCTCTCACACACTTTGGTATGCTCTGTATGTTTTTTATTTCCACTCTGAAATACTTTCCAAACTTTTCTCTTCCAGCCAGGGGGTCACTGTATGCAATGGCAGGAGCCGGCGATCAATATGTTCAGTGGCAGGATCCGGAGGTCACTATGAGCAATGACGGTAAAATGTATGACTATTTTAGTGAAATGGGGTCTAATATCACAACAATAAAAATAACCAGTCCAGAAGTTCACGACATTGCTATAATATGCATTGACATTTTCTTCTCCTTAGCGTCACAGTGTGTGAGCTCACATTTATGCGGCCCAGCGCTCGAAGGGTTTTGTCCCTCATAGGTGGTAGAAGAATTATCTGACGTGACAGTAAATAACCTGCTCAACGTGACAAGCAAAAATATATTGTTTTTCATTTTTTTGTGTTTCTGGAGGAAGAAAAATCACCTTTTGGAAATGGATGCGAGTAAGAAAATTCGCCTTTCACTGGGCAACCACAGGTTTGTGTATAATTATTGTAGCTGCAAAGCAACCAACTTGTTGTCTTTTCCCTCTCTCTCTTACGCTATCTCTCTCTTACCCCACTCCTACACCGAGGCCCCACCACCACCCACCACCCACAACCCCCTCCCCCAATGCCTGTTTATACATGCTTTTTGCAAAATAAACGCAGAATAAAAGGGACCCTTTGTCCTGCAGCCAATGATCTTTCCGGGGCAATCAGCGTAACGGCTTTGATGTCTTTCCTGTCAGAAATATAGAAACAGGTCAGACCATTCAGCCACTCGATTCTGCTTTGCCATTCTACTAGGTCATGGCTGATCTGTATATATAGTCCAAATATCCGCCGTTGCCCCATATCGCTTAATGCCCCGAAAAATCAAATATCTATCTAACTGCGTCTTGAAGATGTGAATGTATTCAACATCTGTATGTCCTTTTTTCGACATATTTGCAGATTTCTACTACTGCTTGGGTGAACAAATACCTCCTGATTTCACTCATAAATGGCCTTGTGCTTATTTGAAATGATACCCCTTCCAGTGGATTTCCCAAATGGAGGAACTAGTTTTTCTTTTCCTATCATACCGAATCGATTTAATATTTTAAAATCCTCAATAAGATCACCCATCAACCTTATATACGCAAGGAAATAGACACCACGTTTATGAAACTCTCCTCATAATTTAAGCTCTTCAACCATAGTGTCATTCTGCTGAAAGTAATTTGCAACCCATGCACAGAAAATATGTCCTTCCATAAATCTGAATGCAGTAAAGATTAATATCTTATTCATATACATATGAACGGAATCGAACCCAAGTCGACTTAGAGCAAGGTTTGTGCTCTAACCACTAATCTACAGAATGCAAAATCAACAGTTTGGGACGGAACAATACGGTAGAACAAGTGGACACATATTTAAAGTTGAAAAGGTCAATTTCAGGACGCAGAGAGGGAGGATTTTCTTCAACCAGAGAATAAAGAAGAACTGGAACAGTTTGACAGCGAAGGCGTTTGAGGCCAGCAAAGTCGATTTATTTCAAAAAACAGCTTTATGCATTCATGGGCATTGATTATATATTAGCTGCATTAAACAGAGCAACCTAAATGTCGAAATGAAACAGTTTTGTTTCCAATTTTATTGGAATGCAACGATCATCCAAGCTTTATGCAACAAAACCGTCACATGCGTGCAAAATAAAATGCGGAGTGTGATTGAGCTGATTTAGACACTAACTACGTATTGATCATTTTACTTAATTTCAAACTTGGGATACAACCGGCTTGATAAACCGAATGTCACATCAGTCAAGAAAATAATAACTGAAACACGACTGGAACTTGGGAATGAATGCAATGCAATACATATTTACATTTTCATTGCGCCATTCACACTGGAGAATGCATGAGACTCATTGGAGCTTTTAACGTTGGCCGTTAACACAATGAGTTTGGTGACTGGTTGCAGGACAATCATGCAGCTAAAATCAATATACAAGTACAAGATTCCACCGAGATTTGAACTCGGATCACTGGATTCAATGTCCAGAGTGCTCACCATTACACCATGGAACCCTTTGTCCCTGAATCAGATATTCAACCAGGATTGCATTTGTATTAGTTATTTCTGGAGTAGGATTGCTTGATGAAGTTCAGTGAAGTTTTATCTACTAAGTCGGTATAACATCTGAACAGTCATCAATTGACATTCAACCGAATTATGTATTAGTATTTATCATGTCGTTAATCATAAATTATCTTTATTTAGTATTTGAATGTTAATGAATAGTATTTATTGTTTAAAAAAATCCTATGGTTTCGTTAGTTTTTGAATCTTGGAAATCGAATGAAATATCACTATTAATTATGTTCATGAAAAAGCTCTTCCGTTGAACTATCAGATTGTAATGAAAGGAGAAAATGAAGTATTCAGTGAAAAACGTTACCAAGCATGCACTTCAAACAAAGGATTATGAGATGATGACTCTGAAGCTCCAACGACTGATTGAGCCGTGTTCATAACCACCAGTATCATTTGCTCATGATTAGTTTGCTGAAACTTACTTTTCTCTCTGCACAACAGAGATATTGCATTCTATATACAGGTTAGTAATATTTGTGATGTCTTGGTGTAAGGACAGCTGGCTGGCAATTGTTGCAAAACCTCCTCCTTCACAGTAGCCCAAATGTTGGGATTGATCACCTGTGACACTCACGTCAACAAAAACTAATATTTGTGATGTTCAGGTATTCGCAAAGGACTGCTGGGCTTTAAACGCACCCGGTAGCCAATTGCATGCAGTAATATCCCATAAACAGATGTGGATTGAGCGAACACATGTTTTACACCCTCTCTTGAACAACAAGATCCCATGTATAGAGCGCTTTTCACGTCGGGAGGACATCCCAAGGCGTTGTACAGTTGTGTCAGAACCCGAGCATGGGGAAATGGTCAGGGTGAGGGGAGGGAAGGGAAAGAGCGAGGAGGGGGTAGAGAGTCGAGAGGGGAGCTGTACAATTCATTTCACATTATGATAATAATGGTCGTTGCTTTTGATGTATAAAACGTTATACATCTTCGAGACGTCTCAAAGTACTTGACAGAATATACTGATTGCGTGTTAAACAGAGGCGTGTGGAGTATGGAAACTTGCTCAACATTTCGCCCTACTGGAAACGGAATCCAGTGAGATGAGTGCTCTAACCACTGAGCTACAGGACTAAATTGATGTTATTAGTTTAATATCTGATACGTCTCCTACCCTTAGGCCTCCTGTCTTCGGTCCTCCGGGTCTGGCCTCTTGCTTGTCCCCGGACTCCTCCGCTCCACCCTCGGCGGCTGTGCCTTCAGCAACTATGCCCCCGAGGCTCTAAAACTCCCTTTCTCACTCCCTTCGCCTCGCCCGCTCTATTCCAATTTTCAGGTCTCTGCTAAAGACCTTACTTTTCGACCACGCTTTTGGTCACCTTCCTAACCCTCCCCCAAGGATCGGCCCCGGCATCCGTTACTGTGAAGCGCTCTGAGTCGCCGTCGGGCAAGGAGGGCGCCATATAAATCAAAGTTGTTGTTGTTGTTCAGTGCTCTGGTAATCTACCCTGCGTGAGGGATGCTATATAAATGCCAGTTGCAGTTGTTGTTGTCGTTCACCGTTTTGGATTCACGTTGGTCGACGTCACCCGCGGTCACGAATCTTTAGTAGATCAAAATCTGAACTAAATAATTGTGAGGAACATTACAATTTGACTTGAACATTCATCCATTGGCAAAACGGCGATTTTAACAACCAAATCAGAGTGTTTGAGGTGTTTGAATCTCTTTATATTCAGTAAATATTTCTCAATGAGAAAATGTAAAATAATTACCAAAGAGCAAATTGGGAGAAATGCATGTTCAAATAAATATTCTGAGAATACGAAAACTGTGATTAACGTGGAATCCATATTTCAGTTTTTACACAGAGCAGTCAATAGTTCCATTTGAGTTCTCGCCGTTTTCTCCTTGAAAATGAATCAAAATCCTTCAAGTTATTTACTGTAATACCGGACTGTGCCCCTGACGCGAAAGACGCTATACAAATGTTATGTTGCGTTGGTTAATATGGAGCTCTGTAGCTCAGTGGTTAGAGCACTCGACTCGCTAGCGAGAGACCGAGGTTCGATTCCCAGCAGGACGAAACGCTGGACAAGTTTCTTTCTCAACACACCAGTTTAAGTAATCTGGGAATTGATTATTTGTGGATTGGTGAATGACTTTTACAAGGTATAACAATTCCTTCCAAAGAAAAAATAATCACTGTATGTGTAAGTCATTACCTTTCAAAAAAAATCGTTTTCTGTGGCCAAGACACAAATCGGAGCAATGGGTTGATACAGTAACTGAATTGCTTTGAGAGTAAAATAACTTAGTGTTCAATTTTGATTTGTTAAGACATTTGAACGGAACTGCTGAGTATAATTCTCCTGAGCAAATGGGTGTCCGGGAGATTATGCCTCTACCTCAAAGATATGTTGCAAGCAGCAGATTGATAGAATTGATTGAATAACGTAGTTGTCTATTGTATAGAAAATACACCACAATATGTCAGTCACAAGTTTGCATTGCGTATGTCAGTAATCAGGGCTTTCTGTGTTTCACTCAGCAAGGCATGCTGATTACCTCAGTTGGTTAGAGCCTGGTGCTAGTAACGCTAAGTTCAACAACAACAACAACATGGATTTATAAAGCGACCTCCATGCCGGACGGCGTCTCAGAGCTCTTCACAATAACGGATCCCGTGGCCAAGCCAGGGGGAGGGGGAGGAAGGTGACCAAAGGCGCGGTTGAAAAGAAAGGTCTTCTGCAGGGATTCCAGAGCCTCGGGGCATAGTGGCTGAAGGCACGGCCGCCGAAGGTGGCGCAGAGGATTCCGCGAGGAGGCCAGACCCAGAGAAACGGAAACAACGGATACTGTTTTGAGGAGAGAGGGTGTTAGAGAGGTAGGGGGTGATGGTGTCAGAGATGTGGAGGGATTTGTATACAAAGTTGAGGATCGTGGGTTCGATTACCGTACGGGCCACAATTTTAATTCCTGCCCATTATGTTACATTAGCAGCACCTTTGCTGCCAACAACAATAATAATAATAAAACTACAATATTATATAGCGTCCTATCACGTCTTCAGGACGTCTCAAGGTGTTTCACAGAGGCGACTTGCAAAGTGAATTCACTGGTTGTTTTGTGGCCGAAAAGCAGCAGTTAGTAGTAGCCCACAAACAGTTGTGGATTGAAGTGACCAATTTATTACTATTACTGCTTTTATTATTGTTATTATTGAAGGGACTATTACCCCAGATCAGTTAATGGTCAATTGACTACGAACGCTGTTATTATTTACTAATCTTCGAACACTGACACTAATCTTCCCGCTCAAGTTTGCTGGTTTTATTGCTTGTATTCATTCCATCACGGGTATGTTTTTACTTTCGCCACCAACATCATTGTCATCGCAACAATAATAATAAGAAACGGAATATCTAATCAAACTTAACAATGTAGCTAAATATATTCACGAGACAATTAGTTCACAATTTGAGATTGATGTCAAGTCCAACTCGTATCAATTTCAGTCAGGGAACGTGATACAATTAAACAGCTTTACAATAATATTGGGGTTACAATTATAATAATATAATTATCCTTGCATTTGGTACAGATACATAAAATTACACACAGACAGATCAATCGGCTGTAGCAGATCAGATATTAACATCAATAATTCATGAGATTGTACGAACAATATGATTGCTGTAACCATTCCAAGTGATTACCATGTGAAAAACAATGAACTGGAGAAAATCTGGAAATATATCGATATACGATTTCAATACGGACGTAGTAGGCAAAGTAAAACAATAGTTGCTGTTGTCATCGGTGCAACGGAGACTACTGATACAACTATTCAACGCCACATGACGACATGAGCGGTGATATCAACCAACTGCAAAAGTAGCTATTTTTAGGAAATCCATATATACATTGTTAGAAAAAGCTACATCCATTTATATGTAAAGTGATAGAATTGCTGTCTGGCTCACCCCTTAAAATATATGGTAAGTATTAAAGAAATGATGAACATTTTTATTATAGATAATAGAGTAGTTAACACGACTTTTCGTTCACCCTGTATACGGAATGCCTGTATCCCTGAATCCTTTATTCTGAGGACTGTGTTTGTGACAATGAATGGACATCAAACATAATCCAGAGTGTGTGTCTCTGTTAAACTGCAGCTTCTACAAAATCACTTGTAATATTTCTTGCATTTGTCTTTGAATATTATTCAAAGTGAGTTTGATATAATAATTGTTTCATTTGATATAGTTTCTTAATACATATTCGAGACGTCTAAAAGCGCATCACAGAATATACTGCAAAGGGAATGGACTGCGCAATTTCTGGGAGAAAATTCACTTGTATCAAAAGATCTTCCTACTGCAATGTTTTCTGATTGACAAAAAACAATAACAACGTTGATTAATTTGGTAACAGACATTAAAATTATCGCCACGTCGGAGAATTGAACCTCGGTCTCGCGCGTAAAAGGGGCGGATAATAATCGCTATACTAACGAGGATACACATGGAGGCATGTACATTAATTCCACGGTGTACATATGTGATGAAAGCTGAGAGAGATAGGGGGTGCAAAGCAATTGATGGAATTAAACAAAAGAGCAAGCAGCTTGAATGCTTTCCGCTCTGTGACAGGAAGCCAGTGTGCTATGGCTAGTACAAAGTTTGGTACATCAGGCGCTGGCAGCATCAACCTCCACGGCTGCACACTCAACTTCACTCAGCCAGTCAGGAACCTGGGTATCTTGTTTGAATCTGAAATGTCCTTTCTCCTCCACATTCGCGCCATGACTGGCATTGCTGACCACCACCTCCGCAACATCGCCAGACTCGGCCACTGCCTCATCCATTAGGCTGCCGGACCCTCACCCACGCTTTCGTCACATCAAGACTCGTTTACGGGAACTCCCTCGTCATTGCCCTTCCCACCCTTCCCCTCACAAGCTGCAGATTACCCCACCATCTATAGCTCGTGTACTCTCACGCACCAAGCTCCGTGACCCATCATTCCAACCCTCGCCCGACCACGAGCTCCCCTTCCCCCATGTCTCCCGCCCAGCTTGCCCTACTATCGGTTGCGGGCTTTCAGCCTCTCTGCCCCTATACTCTAGAACTCCATTCCACGGTCCCTTCGCCTCGCTTCCTCCCTTGCCTCACCCACTACACCATTCTTGCCAATGCTCGGGCCCCGACGCCTGACCGTTCAGCTCTTTGGGACGTCCTCCCGACGTGCAACGCGCTCTAGAAATGTAATTTTGTTGTTGGTGGTGTGGTATTTGTTGAGGATCTTCCCTTCTCTTCAATCCACAAGCTGTAGAACTATTGGAAACCTGTAAATCTTGTCCTCTCCCACCCAAGCTTCGTGAACCAATCAGCCCCACCCTGGCCATGCTTCCCATTTCCCAGTGCAAAGGGCAGAGCAAACTTACACCAGAAAAAACAAGTTATTTGCATTACTGGAGGTCACCAGGAAACTGCAAATGGAACGCAGTTTAGCATAGTTCCCAATACTTGGCAAGCTTCTCGCTTAATATACTACTTGGAGTATCAATCCCAATACAGATTACATGATTTGCAGTCGCTGATTGTGAATAATGCTTGCTCTCAGTCAGCAGGAATCAACTGTTGAGTACCTTTGGACTACCCGACGATTGAATTCTAATTGATTGTTTTCATGGGAATCGAGCCAGGAAGGCTGGTCTGTCATCAGATGTACCCTGAAATAATGACAAGAAGCCTGAATACACAAGCCAGACGTTTGATTGAATCTGCTGAGACATCCAGTTGCTTGGCATATGAACTTGGTGCCAGCAAAACACTGTGAAAGCATCACTTCTGAATTCAGCAGATTGGGTCTGTTTTCTGCTATCCGGGATTGTGAAGCTACTTCAAAGCAACCGAAGCAAATTACATTTCATGTCTTGCTTTTCATCAGAAATGGTGTGTCCGAACCCTTCTTATTCCATCAAATGAAGATTAACGCCTAATAATAATCCCTCCAAAACAAAAAACAATAATAAAAATGGGTCATTTTTAATCTACGACTGTTTGTGGGACATTGCTGTGCGCAATTGGCTGCCGCGTTCGCCCACAAATATACAGTCAATTCACTTTACAGAGTGTTCTGTGAAGCGCTTTGGGACGTCCTCCCGACGTGAAAAGCGCTATATCAAATGCAAGGAGTATTATTATTATTATTATTAAATGAATGCAGAGTCGTTCTTGGTTGGTCATTTCTGCAGTTTTACAACAAAATCAATATTAATTCTCTGACCCGTACTTCTATGGATTAGAAACCAAACACTGAGAAATATCGAAACGTACAGTGACTAAACCTTCGGAAGACGTGTCTCAAAAATCAATCGTTCAAGGTTACATTTTGAAATCGTGCACGTAACTTGGAAAAAGAAAGAAAATTAAAATCGGGAAGATATCAAATGTTAGATGAGAAAAAGGAGAAAACTGTTCCTTTGTTACCAGAACAAATAGGCTGCTCACATTCAGATAATTGGCAGTCCAGCTGACAAAGATCAAGTCTGGGCTTTGAGAAGATCTCGCGATTCCTCGACTAAGTTATCTACCAATGAATGCCCACATTTTTTTTTGCAATTCGTGTAATACAGTCGAGTTACTGT